>NC_053489.1:388840348-388932848 GCF_905171775.1 Rana temporaria
AGCAATTGGGTACATTATCGGAATATACATCCTGTCCCATTTGTCTAACTGCATAGTTTGTAAAAGCCAGTCGCGGATACCACATCTAAGGACTGATAAGCTTCGTCATAGTACATTTTCGCTTTTAGGTTAGGATACACATCATGTTTATCTATGATTATATAAAGACAACTCCATTTCATAAATATCTCTGCACACAATCTTAACATATGACATTGTTTCAAATACAGCCTTGAAATAAAGCAAAACAGCCTTAAACCTGCAGTGCCGGCCGCCTGCAGGTAAACCCGTTCCTGTTGATCCTCTGTAATGGGGAGTCAATGAGATCTAGTAAGCCATTTCTAGTGCCATGGCGACCGGGATTTGTCGAGCCTTGCATTAGTCTGTACATGGGATAGACCAATTAAATTCAAAATCGTGCATAATATCCCATTTCACCCCTTCTAGGCTTCATGTGATGAACCCCTCTCCCTCTCCTCAGAATGTTCAAGGTGTGGTGACTCCCAGGGTGATTTTACTCATTTTTTTGGTCATGCTCTGGAAATCACAAGTTATTGGTCAGAGGAACTAGCCAGCACTAAGGGCCCTTAGTGCCCTTTCACATGTGCGGACCGTATGTCCGCATTTTCATCCATCCGTTTGCGGATGAAAACGGGACATACATTGGTCCCTATGTGATTGCGGGTGTCAGCGGATGAACATCCGCTGATACCCGTAATCACCCGCCTCCGCAAAGCTCCGATTTTGCGGACGGAAAAAAAAAGGGATTTTTAATACAGCTTACCTGTAAAATCCTTTTCTTGGAGTACATCACGGGACACAGAGCAGCATATTCATTACTATGTGGGTTATATGGAGTACCTTCAGGTGATGGACACTGGCAATCTCAAACAGGAAGTGCCCCTCCCTATATAACCCCCTCCCATAGGAGGAGTACCTCAGTTTTGTAGCAAGCAGTATGCCTCCCAAAATGGTCCCCACAAGAGGGGTGGGAGCTCTGTGTCCCGTGATGTACTCCAAGAAAAGGATTTTACAGGTAAGCTGTATTAAAAATCCCTTTTTCTTTCTCGTACATCACGGGACACAGAGCAGCATATTCATTACTATGTGGGATGTCCTAAAGCAATGCTTTACTGAGGGGAGGGAGAAATCTTCCCAAGACACAAGGATTTAATTCAGAGATACTCTCAAATAATAATAAATCCAACTTAGTTGAGAAAATTAAATTTAAACTTAAATTTTAACTCAAGGGTGCCCCCGATTCTGAGGGTCTTAAATCGCAGCCCGCAGCACTGCCTGCCCAAAGGCTGTATCTGTATTCCTTCTTACGTCCAACTGGTAAAATCTTGTAAACGTGTGGACTGAAGACCAGGTTGCCGCCTTGCATACTTGAGCCATAGAGATCTGATGGTGTGCTGCCCAGGAGGCGCCCATGGCCCTGGTAGAATGGGCCTTTACTGACAACGGAGGAGGCAACCTCTTCAAGCCGTAGGCCTGAATAATTAACTGTTTAATCCATCTCGAAATGGTGGATTTTGCAGCTGCCTGCCCCTTCTTGGGCCCATCTGGCAAAATGAATAACACATCTGTCTTCCGAATCTTCTCTGTAGCTTTAAGATAGGCCTTCATGGCCCTGACAATATCCAAGGTATGCAGCAACCCTTCCTTTCTGGAAGTAGGTTTAGGGAAGAAGGATGGTAATACCAAATCCTGGTTCAGGTGAAAACTGGATATAACCTTTGGTAAAAAGGAAGGATGAGGACGGAGAACCACCTTGTCCTTATGCAGAATAAGATATGGCTCCTTACAAGATAAGGCTGCCAACTCTGACACTCTTCTAGCGGAAACTATGGCGACCAGAAATACCAACTTCCTTGTTAGTAAAACCAAAGGAACTTCAGCCAACGGCTCAAAGGGTTGTTTCTGTAGAGTTGACAGAACAAGATTCAAGTCCCACGGACAAAGTGGTGACTTAACCGGAGGATTAATACGCAAGACCCCCTGAATGAAGGTCTTAACCAGCGAGTGGGTGGCCAGCGGCCTCTGAAACCACACTGACAAAGCTGAAATCTGTCCCTTGATTGTGCTTAATGCCAATCCTTTATCCACTCCTAGCTGGAGAAAACTTAATACTCTATCAATGGTATATTTGCGGGAAAGCCATTTCTTGGACTCGCACCAGCCTACATAGGCCCTCCAAACCCTGTAATAAATTACTCTGGAGACTGGCTTTCTAGCCTTAATCAGGGTAGAGATTACTTGTCTAGATAGACCTCTACCCCTAAGAATCAGGGATTCAGCCGCCAGGCCGTCAAATTTAGACGCCGTAATGCAGGGTGGAGGATCGGGCCTTGTGAGAGTAGGTCTGGTCGTAGAGGAAGCGTCCAAGGGTCTCCCACTGACATCTTTAGGATTAGTGAGTACCATGCCCTTCTGGGCCATGCTGGAGCTATCAGAATGACTGGCTTGTGCTCCACCCTGATCCTGCGCAACAGGCGGGGTAGTAACTGGAGCGGAGGGAAGGCATATAGAAGATTGAACTGATGCCAAGGGTAAACTAATGCATCGGTCCCGCAGGCCATAGGGTCCCGAGTCCGGGACATGAACCTGTCTAGTTTCTTGTTGAGCCTTGATGCCATGATATCCACGTCCGGCATTCCCCACTTCTGGCAAATTATCTGAAATATTTGCGGATGCAGAGACCATTCCCCTGGCGACAGAGTCTGACGACTCAAGAAGTCCGCCTGCAGGTTGTCTACCCCGGGAATGAATATTGCCGATATGCAGGGCACATGATTCTCTGCCCATAGGAAAATTAAGCTCACTTCTCTCTGAGCTGCTTGACTCTTGGTTCCCCCTTGGTGATTTATATATGCCACAGCCGTGGCATTGTCTGACTGTATCCTCACCGGGCACCCCTGTAATTTGGAGGTCCAAGCCCTGAGGGCTAGCCGAGCAGCTCTGAGCTCCAAGATATTGATGGGCAATTGACTCTCCTCCTGTGCCCACGTACCTTGGTGAGTGCACCCATCCAAGATCGCTCCCCAGCCCTTCAGGCTGGCATCTGTGGTCACTATCTTCCATGTCACGGGGCTGAAAGATTTTCCCTTCAGTAGATTCTGAGGGTCTAACCACCAACACAGACTCTGCCGGACTCTTGATGAGAGTGGCAACGGAAATTCCAAGGCCTGTGGCCTCTTGCTCCATGCTGACAGAATGGCTGCCTGCAGGACACGAGTGTGACTTTGAGCGTATGGCACCGCTTCGAAGGTGGCCACTAGCTTGCCTAGTAATCGCATGCATAGGCGAATCGTTGGTTCTCTCTTGCTTAGAACCAGATGTATCAATTCTTTGATAGCCTCGACCTTTATTCGAGGCAGGAACACCCTTTGTTGTTCCGTGTCTAATGACATGCCGAGATATTCCAACCTCTTTGTGGGTTGGAAAGCTGATTTTTCTCGGTTTAGGACCCAACCGAACCTCTCTAGGTATCGAACCGTGAGAGCCACTGCTCGCTCCAGGCCAGGAGATGAATGATCTATGATTAGAAGGTCGTCCAGGTATGCTAGGACAATGATCCCCTGGATTCTTAGGTTGGCTAGAATTGGAGCTAGGACCTTGGTGAATACTCGAGGAGCCGTAGCCAACCCGAAAGGGAGTGCCACAAATTGAAAATGACGCCGAGCCACTGTGAAGCGTAGAAACCTTTGATGTGGCTGAAAAATTGGCACATGAAGGTAAGCATCCTTTATGTCTATGGAGGCCAGAAAGTCGTCTTTCTGAAGTGCGGCGGCTGCCGATCGCACGGATTCCATCCGGAACGAGCGTACTTTTAAGTACGCATTTAATCCCTTTAAGTCCAAGATTGGCCTGACATCGCCGTTGGGCTTTGGGATGATGAACAGATTGGAGTAGAACCCTAGCCCCTGTTCCTGGGCTGGTACCTCTACTATCACGCCTTGGTAAAGCAAACGATTTAATGCCGCCATTAAGGCGGCCTTCTTTGTCGGCTCGACTGGCACTCTCGACTCCTGATAATGAGGTGGAGGGATTCTTAGAAATTCTAATTTGTAGCCTGTGGCCACGGAAGACCGGACCCACTTGTCGGGAATGTCGGTCTCCCAAATTTCTGAAAAAAGACGCAGCCTTCCCCCCACCTTCGTGGGTGGGGGCGTCCCTTCATGAGGCAGACTTAGGGGCTGTCTTTGCTGGTTTACGATACCACTGCTTCTTGCCTCCAAAGGCTTGTCCTGGTGGCTTATTGTTAAAGTATGATCTCGCAGGAGGCCGTCGATACTGCCTGGAATTGGCGGGCCCCTGAGCAGGGGGAAGCTGCCGTTTGAACGCAGGTCCCCGGACCTTCTTTTTTACTGGTAGAAGTGTACTTTTACCACTTGAAATAGTCTGAATGTATTTATCCAGATCTTCTCCGAAGAGTCGTTCTCCATGGAAGGGAAACCCTGCCAGGAGCTTTTTGCATGGGGGCTCAGCCTCCCAGTTCTTTAACCATAAGAGCCTTCTCATATGTACTAAAAATAGTGACAGACGAGACGCTTGCTGGATGGAATCCCTTATAGCATCCACCGCGAAGCACATGGCTCTAGGAATATCAGATAATTCTTCCGCCTGTTGGGCCGGAATAACCTTAAGCATTTGTCTTGTCTGGTCTGTTAGTGCCTGACAAACTCCAATAGCAGCCACCGCTGGCTGTATTACTGCACCCGCCGTAGTAAAGGATGCTTTTAAAAGAGTCTCCAAACGCTTATCAACCGGTTCTTTAAACACCTGTATGTTTTCTACCGGGCAAGTCAAGGACTTATTTACACAGGAGATGGCGGCGTCCACCACTGGGAGAGTCCACTTTTTGGCAAATTTTTCTTCCATAGGATAGACGACGGAAAATTTTTTAGGTGGTAAAAAGATTCTGTCTGGTCGTGCCCAATCCTGGAAGATTACTTCCTCTAAAAGAGGATGGACTGGAAAAACAGCGCTACTGCGAGGCGTTTTCAAAGAGCCTAAAGATGATACGGCCGGACCCTGAGGTTCCGGCAAAGGCAAATTAAACGCCAAGTGGACCATGTCTGTCAGAGAATGAACCCAGAAGCTTTCCGCTTGGGAGGCCGAGCAAGGCTCTTCATTAGCCGAACCCTCAACCTCTGAACCAATTTGGTCCCGGTCCAAATGATCCTCCTGCAACTCAAATCCCCCCGGGGAGAGAACCTCAGCATCTGAGGGTCCACACTCAGGCGACGGAGACCTAGTCCGCTTTTTACCCGGTGTAGATTTGGCTATCATAGCCGCCAATCTTTTCTCTAGCCCCTCCAAGGAGGCGGCTAGCATACTCTCTGTGATAAACACAGGGTTGGGTGGATCTGATGTAGCCTCAGCACCAGATCTCCCTAATGGCTTAACCAAGGTGCCCAATGGTGTAATAACCTGTGGGGAAAGTACCGGCATAGGCCGATCTGAACCGTCAGAATCTGAGGGGGGGCCCCTTTCTTTTGTACCCCCTGATCCTGAACCTTTGGAAGCCATGGTACAATACCGAGGTACCCCTGCTTACAACCCTTGATGGTTGTAGCTAGGAGAAAGAAATAGTACGGTTTTAGGGAACGGTATTAATAATTAACGTCCAAAAACCAAAACGGGAAGACCAGTATGTTTCCTATATTTTTTTTTTTTTTTTCCAAAACCTTTTTTTTTTTTTTTTTTATGAAAACATGCTGTCTTCCCTCAAAAAATTGCAAGTATCCATCTGCTGTATAAGGAATTTTTTAGGCTAGTAACCACACAGCTAGTTCTGTTCACCAGAACTGCAATACTTCCTTGCGCCACTGGGTGCCCTCAGCCGCACTGCAGCCGCTCTGCGTCCTCCTCCTTCAAGCTCAGCAAGCAACTGAGCTACACAGCATAGAGGAAGGGCCGCCCCTTCCTTTTATGAGACTAGATGTCCCGCCCCTCTTTCTCCACAACGGCGCGAATCATCACCCTGCGCCTATATTACAGGGCGCGCGCCCACGCGCGCGCCCGTGTTGCGGAGGACGGGGCCACGCCGGAAGCGTCTGACATGCTGGAGGAGGACACCGCACGGCACCCAGACAGGTAAGGCCTCAGGTGAGTCACTGACCCCCCAGTCCTGGGAAAGCATAGCTAACACACAGCTCCTTTCCCCACCCAGCGCCCAGCAGACAATTTACCATGCAACACCTATCTTTAGGAAGATCACACATGGGAGCCCATACATAGACCATCCTGTCTCTTTGATAGACATAGTGGCCCAAAAACTGCCAATGCAAGAGCATACTCAGGCACATCCCCCAAAGATCTCCCTAGAGAGCCTGCCGACGAACCAAGTCCCGCAGGCCCCCCTTTCTTACCTGCTCCATGCCGCAGGACTTTGCATAGCAAGCGGTCCAATCTTCCCCCATCTCCGTGGGTGGCGTACTAGACCTTCAGGCCCTGGGGTCCTAAAAGGAACCCACTGTCCTGGGCCCATATAGCACCCTGGCAAACAGGTTACCTTAGGTACCGCAGAGGTTCCAAGTCCTGGGCCCAGGGTCCAGCTCTCTAAAAAGAGAAGCATTATGGGCAAAACCCCACGGTTTGGGGCCCGGGTACTGTCCACTTTGGCTCTGAGGCACCTTGGACAGATCCGGTTAGCCTGCCTTGATCCCAAGGATGTAGGAGACAAGCTATTCCATGACCAACACCTAAGACACTGGCGAAAAAACTGAGGTACTCCTCCTATGGGAGGGGGTTATATAGGGAGGGGCACTTCCTGTTTGAGATTGCCAGTGTCCATCACCTGAAGGTACTCCATATAACCCACATAGTAATGAATATGCTGCTCTGTGTCCCGTGATGTACGAGAAAGAAATCCTATTTTTTCTTCCGTCTGCGGATCGGATGAACACGGACACACGGTCCGTGTTCATCCGATCCCCCCATAGGGGAGAGCGGAGAAAAGACAGGGCGGTCCCTGCACAGTGTGCGGGGACCGCCCTGTCAGCCGATGGCTCAGCGGGGATTTTACGGAGGATCCCCGCTTAGCTGATGGACACACGGAGGCGGATCATTACTGATCCGCCCCGTGTGAAAGGGCCTTAAGAAGCACATGTCAGTACCAGTCTCTAGTCATGGAAGTCTGCTTATTAGGTCTGGTAGACAATTTACTTCATACCAGAGCAGAAAAAACCCTCATCAGCCTTCTATTTTATGCAAGAAAGGTCATTACCTTGCATTGGAAGAAACAAGCTCCTCCCTCCACTACTTTCTGGAAAAAATTGAATACTAATAATATGCCACGCTAAAAAAAGACACCTACACAAATAGGGGGTGTCCTATCAAATATGACAAAGTATTGGCCAAGTGGCTAGCAGACCCTACTACGGCCACCTAGAAATGGAATAAAAGTATAGCCTCGAGCTGCATAGCTAACATTTTTGTGAAATTTGACTGAATATGGAAATGTGGGTCGTTTTTTTTTTTTTTAACATCCCGTTTTTGACACCTAGTGGTCAAGCCACTAATTCCTCAATGCTGTTCCCATTTATATTATAGGTACCACCATATGCTGTATTTAAATCCCTGCGTGGGCAACACTAATTCTTTAAATGTATTGTTCTAATGTTATCACACTTTTCTTGTGGTTGATAAACCTTAATAAAAAGATTTATTAAAAAAAAAGTGCAGTAGTGGCAATTACACAGAGGCGATCAGTAAGCATGTTCTTAATGTTCTTAAAAAGGGGGAAACAGGGGAAAGAAAAAACCTTTTATACTCAAATGTCCCTTTTCCTATTCCTTAGATCTTCCCTCTCTTGCAGAGCTACGGCGTTCAGCAGAATCTTCACGTCAAACAGTTCTGGGTGGATCAGATGCCTATTTCTTGTGTGCACACTGTGGGTCCATCTGTCAACACAGAAGTGATGTAACAAAGGAAGAACCACAGTACATGACGGGGAAACACAGGCATTTGACACACCCTAAAGTGTCTCAGATGTAAAAAATAAAATAAAAATGCAGTTGCCCGAGAGAGAACGAAGATCAGAGGAATGGCAGTGTTATAAAAGTTTGGATCTCTTTAAACATTTATATTCTAGTGGCCATTTTAAAATATTGCTTCATAAGCATAACTGTCCCCAAGGGCAAGTTTTGAAATGGCTCTTGGTGCAAAAAGTGGAGGGTCCAGCAGGTGTTCAGGCAGGAACCAGGACTAAAGGCCGTACACACGATCGCATTTCCCGACGGGAAAAGAGTGATGGCAGGCTGTTGTCGGAAAATCAGACCGTTTGTATGCTCCATCGGACAATTGTTGTCGGAATTTCCGCCAACAAAAGTGGGATAGCATGCGTTAAAATTTTCAACAAAATGTGTGTTGTCGGATTATCCGATCGTGTGTACAGAAGTCCGTCGAAAAAAAAAATACAAACACGCATGCATGGAAGCAATGCAAACCATAACACATTCGTAGAAGTTGCCCAAAGAGTGGCTCTAAACAGCCGAAAAAACTCAGTTTTGGGTTTGTTGGCCAGCAATTCTTTACCGTTTGTATGCAAGACAAGTTCATGGCCAACGCCCTACTCTTTATCCCATAGGAAAGCCAATCGTGTGTACGACGCTTTAGAGTAGAAACAAAAAAACACCCTCCTGCAGTACTAGATAATGGCCTTTCCAAAACAAATTTTACATTTACATAAAGAAAACTCCCAAAACCATGTTTTTTTTAAACAAGATATATGTCAAAATAGGATTTTTTTGTACTCACCGTAAAATCCTTTTCTCTGTCGTCCATTGACGGACACAGCCTCTTCAAGTCTTGACAAGTGGGTTATGTTCCCCGTTTACAGGAGAGGACTAGGCAGAAACATGTTAGATATTCAGATACATGTCATTTTAACAGAGCTGAACAGCCCCACCCAGGGGGCGATGCCTCCGGACATAACCCACCTCCCTGCAGCATGCAGCCTTAGTTCGTAACAAGCAGTACAAACCTAAAAAAGAGGGGTGGGGGCTGTGTCCGTCCATGGACGACAGAGAAATGGATTTTACGGCGAGTACAAAAAAAATCCTATTTTCTCTTATCGTCCAAGGACGGACACAGCCTCTTCAAGCCTTGACAAGTGTGACGTCTCCAAGCAGTGTCAAAAACAAGGGGTGGGAACAGTATCAGTAAAAGACACACAACTTCACCCCAAACAAGCAGAGCTCCTCAACGGAGGAGATGAAACTTTAAACAGCCACCTGCAAAACCTTGCGGCCGAAGGAAGCATCAGAAGATGCACCCACATCAACCTTGTAAAATTTGGAAAAAGTGTGAACAGATGACCAAGTTGCCGCTTTACACACCTCTGAGACAGACACTTGATGCCGGAAAGCCCAGGAAGCACCAATTGCCCTGGTCGAATTCCCTTTTGTGGACCGGATACCGACACAAAAAGTGAGTAAGACCTCCGAAACAGAGCCGTAGCTGACAGGTACACCGGAAGAGCACGTACCACGTCTAGGGAATGAAGCGCAACCTCCTTAGCATGCGCCGGCCGAGGACACAAGATGGTAGTACAATGTCCTCGTTAAGGTGAAAAGACGAAACCACCTTCGGAAGAAAGAAAGGTCGCGGGCGCAACACCGCCTTATCCTTATTGAGGACCAAGTATGGTGACTAGCATGACAAGGCCGCCAACTCAGAAACCCTTCCGACAGAAGTAATAGCCACCAAAAAGGCCACCTTCTGAGAAAAAGTCAAGAGAGGAATCATTCCGATGTCCTAAAAGGGAGGTTTTTGAAGAACCGAGAGCACCAGATTCAAATCCCATGGGGGAAGAGGTGGTCTAAGAAGGGGAAGTATATGATGAACCCCCTGCACAAAAGGTACCCACCAAGGAATGGGCCGCCAAAGGCCGCTGAAAGAACACAGCCAAGGCTAAAATCTGACCCTTAATGGCGCTTAAGGCAAGCTTCCACACCACGCTGTAAAAACAGCAGTATCCTGGACACCAAATACATCCGTGGACGCCAACCCATCTCTCCGCCAATAGAGATGTAGGCCTTCCAGGTGAGATGGTAGATCTTCCTAGAAGACTTCTGTGCCCTCAACATAGTTGGAATGACCGAGACGGAAATACCTTGGTCACTTAGAACCTGGCTTTCAATAGCCATGCCGTTAAAGCCAGCGACCGTAAAGCAGGATGGAGTATGGGACCTTGAGACAGAATGTCCTCCCGCATCGGCACCCGCCAAGGCACATCCGCCACTAGGTGCACGAGATCGGTGTACCAAGGACGCCGGGGCCAATCCGGAGTGATTAGAATCATCGAGATCCCCTCTGCCTCCGCAGCCGAGGAAGAAACTTCAATGGGGGAAAAGGCATAAATTAGCCGATACTGACCCCACGGGGCTACCAACACGTCTGACACGTCCGCCCAGGGATCCCTGGACCTGGCCACGAACCTTGACACCTTTCGGTTGAGACGAGAGGCCAGGAGATTCACATCCAGTGTTTCCCATCTCCTGCAAAGGAGTTGAAACACCGGATGTAATGACCATTCTCCCTGGTCCAGCATCTGGCGACTCAGGTAGTCTGCCTGCCAGTTTTCTATGCCCGGAATGTAGACGGCTGACATGCTTCTTTCCGCCCACCTTAGGATGTGAGCGACCTCGGACGCTGCAGCCGAGCTCCAAGTTCCCCCCTGATGGTTGACATAAGCCATCGCTGTGGCGTTGTCCGACTGGATCCTGATCAGGCGACCTTGCAACCTCCTCGACCACGAGGAGAGGCATAGTCTGATCGCTCGAAGTTCCAAGACATTGATCGGTAGACGGGATTTTTCTAGAGTCCAATGACCCTGGGCCAACTGGACCCACCAGACGCCCCCCCCCAGCCCATGAGGCTGGCCTCCGTCGTAATCACTGTCCACTGAAAAGGAAGAAAACGACTTCCCTGACCGAAGAGCCGGGGATCTCAGCCACCAATTCAGAGAGGCCCTGACCAGGTGGCTGACCTGAATCAGGCGATCCAGCGACAATGGAGATCTGTTCCATTTGGACAGGATCTCCCTCTGTAGTACTCGAGTGTGGAACTGGGCATACGGTACTGCCTTGAACGAGGCCACCATGAGGCCCAGAACTCGCATGCAAAATCGGAGAGAAGACCATTTGCGGAATGCCAACACTCTCACTGCAGACTCAGGTGTCTGCAATTTTTCCAGTGGTAGAAAGACCCTCGCTTCCAAGGAGTCCTGGATCAACCCAAGATATTCCAGATGCTGAGTCGGAACCAGGACCGACTTCTGAACGTTCAACACCCACCCAAATTCTTGGAGGGTCTGGCTGGTTATAGACACGTCCTCCTTTAATTCTGAGCCAGAAGCTGCTCTCAGCATAAGATAGTCTAAGTAGCTGTCAGGTCACCTTTGGCCAGGTGACAAGTGCACCCGTTGGTGCACTGCAAGGTAGTGAACCCAATAGCTGACTGCTGCGGATGGACAGGAAACGTGAGCCCAAGATTCCCCAGGGTGCGGGGTCTAAGGTCCAGCAGGTGGTGTTCAACCAGAGCCTCTAGTGGCCTTCGCTGCAACTGAACCCAGGCCGCGGCCCCTGGGGTCCCCCAGGTCACACTCCGTAGGGAGAGAGGAGAAGCAGCCACTGAGGACACAAGGGATAGTGATGGTTAAGCCGAGGTTGGGGCAACAGGCAGACGAGGGTAACCAAGAGACAGGCCAAAAGTCAGGTTCACAGGCAAACAGGAGTAGTCAGAAACGAGCCAAAGTCGGTACACAGCAAGGTAACGTTGCACACTGCAGACAGGAACACAAGCTAACAAACAAAGTTGAACAGCAAAGCAGACCTGCAGTGCACTAGTTAATATAGACTTCCTGGGATGGCCTGGGGTGGGGCCATACAGGGAGGAGAGATGATAAAAGGCAGCCAGAAAGATAGTCAGGCCTCTAAAGGACATATGGAGGAGAAGGTAAGCTGCCAGACATTATTGCATGTCCATGACAGTAGCCCACGATGGCAAAATAAAAGCTAGGATCGTTGCGAGCACCTTGGTAAAAACTTTTGGTGCTGACGCCAGGCCCAAAGGGAGGGCCACAAACTGATAGTGGTCCTCCCCGATCGCAAAACACAGAAACCTCTGGTGACTTGCGCAGATTGGGACATACAAGTATGCCTCCTTGATGTCCAAGAATGCCAGAAAATCCCCCGGGTGGCGCGCGGCCACCACCGAGCGAATGGATTCCATGCGGAACTTCCTTACTTCCACAAAGGCATTTAGAGCCTTGAGGTTCAGGATTGGACAGACCCCATCCTTTTTCGGGACCACAAAAAGATTTGAATACAATCCCTGAAACCCCCCCCTCCTGCGGAACGGGTAAAATTACCCCGCAACTTAACAGGTCCTGTACTACCCCCTAACAGGGCAGCTCGACGAGCCGGTAGGAGAGGGAGACCCGAGGGAAAGAATCTGTTCGTGGGAAAAAAAAAAAAAAAAAAAAAATCTATCTTGTACCCCGAAGAGACCACTGCGCAGACCCATTGATCGGAGAGCAGAGAGGTCCACCGAGTGGTGAACCTGTGAAGCCATCCACCCACCCATGAGTCAGGCGGGGGCAGACCATCATGCGGTGGCGGGCTTGGATGCCGGCTTGTTCGACTTACGCACCCAGGGACGCAAGGCAGATCCCAGCATGGTAAACATGGAGCGGGTAAGTGCTTCGGATCTCCTATCAGTTTGATCCTTAAAAGCAGGGGTCCCCTCTATAGGGAGAGTGGTCATCTTATTTAACCGGGCAACCGGGGGGTCCACCACCGGAGGAGAAGCCCACTTTTTTAAAGGTTCTCCTCAAAGGGTTACCGAACCGCCAGTCGGGGAGGGACTACAAAAGCCTTCTGCGGCTTTTCCCATCCCGCATCAATGAATTTATCAAAGAACGGCACATAAGGAAAAACCTTCACAGAGCGGTCCGATTTGTGTGATCCAAAAAAGACAGAGCCCACAGCGGATATCTCGGCTGCCCTATCCAGCTTAAGGGAGTCCCGTACAGCATTGATAAGCTCCCCGAAAAGTGCCTTATGCACCGACCCATGTTAAGGTGTCTTCCTCACAAGGAAGGTCCTGGTCCACATCTTCAGATAAAACAGAACCAGGTTCCTGAGCCGCAGCCAGGTCCTGATCTGAATCGGAGCATTCCCCAGGGGATAGTGGGCGCTTTTTACCCCCCTTACGGCCGCACGCCGCTTCCACCCTGGCAACAAATGTTTCCAGGACTGCCGACAAAGTGTCTATAGGAACCGCAGGAGCAGTAGCACCAGTTGCCACCTCTGTCATGTTTGGGGAAGAAGAACCAGATACTGACTCCATTAAGAAAAAAAACTCCCAGGGCCCAGTTAAGACCTGAACAAAAAAAAACAGCCTCCTGCTGCGCTGACCGGGGGGTTACCCAGGGGACTCACCACCACTGGAGGAGACTGCTCAGCGCAACTGCCCGTGCTCAGCACACAGCGTGTGTGAGAGGAAGAAATACAGTAAGGTAACAGTATCGCCAGGAGAACGGCGCCGCGCGCCGTAGGAATCAGCACTAGAGGCCGAAGGCTTAGGCAAGATGGCCGCCGAGCGCTGCATATGGAGCCTGACGCGGCCACAGGAAAATGTCCGACCGCAATAGTATGCTGTACCACAGTGCGGCTACAACAAAATGGCTGCCAATGGGATTTTCAATAGAAACTGAAAATCCCCCAGAAAATGGCGCCTGTGCCGCCAAAACGCAGCAATTTAAAAAGCGATAGTCAAGAAAGGCTACACAGCTCCAAAAATCCTCAAGAAAAAAAGGACCCCCAACATTAAAAACAAACATAGGCCAGACGCACAGTCCCCTCAGCAAGGTGCCCCCCCCCCCGCAGTATGTAATACAGCAGAGGGAAGGGAGGATACCCAAACCCCAGGAATGCTCAGCCGGACTACCCCACCTAAGAGGGAGGAACTGTACTTGCACATCCAAGCGAGGACTTGCCGACGCATTCCTGACAGACCTGGAGGTAGCGGTCGGCCTGGTCCACTGTGAGTGAGACAACACCACAGCCCAGTCATATGTGGACCTCGGAGCGGAAAGCTCACTGGCCACCCCAGGAGTCATGGTATGTCGTGGCAGACCCAGCCTCTTTGCAAAAGTGTGCTCACGCTCGCTGGTCGGAGTAGACTACAAGGATCTCATATATATATATATATATATATCCAGCCTGTCTCAGCCGACAGTTGATAGAAGATTCTTCAAGAAATAAAATAAAATTTCTCCTCAGGGCGCTGGACCCAAAGGGAGCCATATCTCCTTCTCCTTTGCTAGGCAGAACGAAACTGAGGCTGCAGGGAGGTAGGTTATGTCCGGAGGGACCACCCCCTGGGCGGGCCTGTTCAGCTCTGTTAAAATGACATGTATCTGAATACCTAACATGTTTCTGCCTAGTCCTCTCAAGTAAACAGGGAACATAATCCACTTGTCAAGACTTGAAGAGGCTGTGTCAGTCTATTGACGATAAGAGAAAACAGATTATAATAATGACAAAATACATACAATGAAAACATAAAACCTTTTGCCTCGATATAGATCTCCTTAAACTATTTTGTTGCCATGGATGTAAGGTTTACCTTGAACAAGACTGCTTCCAGTTGGCCAGGACAGCAAACCTTACATCCATGGAATTCCCCTTCTGGTAAAAATGAATGGTTGCTTTAGCAACCATGAACTTATAACAGAAGTGTTAACCAGAATAATTTGAGTAAAAGAAAAGCTGTGATCAGCAGCTGACTAGCTGCTGTTCAGTTATTTATTCAAAAAGTGACCTGAAATTAAAATGGCAAAAATGATGATCCTCATGCAACCTGTGTTTAGCCACCTCAATACTGGGCATTTTCACCCCCTTCCTGCCCAAGCCATTTTACACCTTTCAGCGCTGTCACAATTTGAATGACAAGTGTGCGGTCATACAACACTTTAACCAAATTCCATTTTAATAATTTTTCCCCCACAAAAAGAGCTTTGGTGGTATTTGATCACCTCTGCGGTTTTTATTGTTTCCGCTATAAACAAAAGCGACAATTTAAAAAAAAAAAAAAAAAAAAAGCAATATTTTTTACTATTTGCTATAATAAATATCCCCAAATATATATATATATATATATATATATATATATATATATATATTTTTTCCCTCTTCAGTTTTGGTCGATACGTATTCTTCTACTTATTTTTGGTAAAAATAATAAAAAAAAAAAACGCAAGCAGCATATATTGATTGGTTTGCGCAAAAGTTATAGCGGCTACAAAATAGGGGATAGATTTATAACATTATTTATTTAATTTTTTTTTAATAGTAATGGCGGCGATCAGTGATTTTTATCATGACTGCGATATTGCGGCGGACACACCGGACACCTTTGACACTATTTTGGGACCATTCACATTTATACAGTGAACAGTGCTATAAAAATGCAGCGATTACTGTGTAAATGTGACTGGCAGGGAAGGGGTTAAATGTGTACCCTGGTGGCTCCGCAAGGCGAGGACGTCATACGACGTCCTCTCAGAATGAGAGCCTTATCGTGCCGCTGTCAATTGACAGCGGGCGGTAGTAAAAGAGGTTAAAGAAGAACTCAAACTGGGGTTGGTGTCAGTGGGGAAAAGGGGATGGGGTCGGTGTCAGTGGGGAAAAGGGGGTCATGTCAGTGGGGAAAAGGGGGTCGGCGTCAGTCCCCCACTGACCCCATTTTCCCCACTGACACCGACCCCATCCCCTTTTCCCCCCACTGACACCGACCCTTTTTCCCCACTGACACCGACCCCCTTTTTCCTGCGCAAATACGGTGCGACAGAAAGCAATGCAACGACCGCCATATTATATTCTCTAGGGCAGGGGTGTCAAACTGGTGGCCCTCCAGCTGTTCCCAAACTACAAGTCCCATCATGCCTCTGCCTGTGGGAGTCATGCTTGTAACTGTTAGCCTTGCAATGCCTCATGGGACTTGTAGTTTTGCAACAGCTGGAAGGCTGTCAGTTTGACACCCCTGCTCTAGGGTGTTAATTAAAAAATATATATAATGTTTGGGGTTTCTAATTAGAGGGAAGGAGATGGCAGTAAAAAACATTAGAACTGCTGATTTAATGCCAACGGCCACCACAAGATGGCGCCAGATCACAGAAGGAAGCTTAGGCCTGCAGAAGGCCGCAAAGCCATGCCCTTAATTACCGGTGCGGGCCTGCCGCGATCGCACGGCAGGGGGGGGGGCACGGAGACACCGGATCATGCGTCTCCGTGCGCCCTCACCTCCCCCGCCCACGACGGGCCCGCGCCGGCGGGTAATTGAGGTTGCGGCATTCTGCAGGCCTAAGCTTCACAATTTCTTGTCGCAATTGCGACCGAGCGCCCAGGTTTTGTTGAGCCCTGATAATAATACCTAATTTTTTTTAAACAACATGTTATACTTACCTCCACTGTGCAGCTCGCTTTGCACAGAGTGGCCCCGAACCTGGTCTTCTGGGGTCCCTCGGGGGCTGTCTCGGCTCCTCCCCGCAAGAACTAACCAAGCTCGCGGGGTGGTTGGTTCTTGCGGGCGCGCTCCCGTGATAGAGCCGGCTGCTATAGCAGCCCACTGTATCACTCGGGCCCGCATCATTGGCTGCGATTGACAGCAGCGAGAACCAATGGCGGCGCTGCTTTCGATCAACCAATGAATGAGCCGAGAAGCCAGCGCGTTCACGGTGCGGGACTTTCGAGGGGTCAGGTAATTAAAGGGGGGGGCTGCTAATCCTCGGATGTTTCTTCACCTTAAAGGGGTTGTAAAAGGTGGGGCGAGCAGGAGTGTCAGGACGTCCACTAACACACAGCTCCTTTATCTGTAAAGTAGAGAGAGTGTCCTGACTTGCCTGCTCGCCCCCTCAAGAGGCTTTCTCCACACCAGGGAGAGAGCCTCACATTACGATGTGTAGTTACAAACAGAAGAAGAACAGGAAGGGAGTATTTCTCAGAAGAAATACGGACATTTAAAAGCAAAATCGAAGGATGAGGTAAGAGAAGGGAGGACTGCACTAAGGTAAAGGAAGCTATTTAGGGAAAAACATTTTTACCTTTACAACCCCTTTAATGCATTAAGGTGAAAAAAACATGTACCTTTACAACCCCTTTAAAAAGACAGCTGCTGACTTTTAAATACCCACTGCACATGCGCAAGTAGCACTGTATTTCTCAATGTACCGGAAACCTCCTGGGACTTGTGATGTAGGTCTACTTTAGAGTGTTTAGATTAAAAAAAAAAAATTTTGAGAAGAGAGAGCGAGAGCGAGACTTCTGAGGCGATTTGCAAAAGGACTTCTGTATAGAAGTAAATGCAGGTCGCCACCCGAGCCGCCCCCGAAGTCGTACAGGAACCTTTTTCTAAGTCGGAGCGACTTGCGTCGCTCCCATTAGAACGGTTCCATTGCATTCAATGAGACGCGACTCGTCAGGCGGCTGAGCCGCCTGTCGTGTCGCCCCAGTGTGAACCGGGTCTTACCTTCTAAGCTTTATATAATGTTACATTTAGGTACATCTGTGAAACACGTCTATTCACAATGTTTTGGTTCTTTAAGATGCTGCAAGTACAGAAAATTAGCTGTCTATCAACCAGAAATGTAGTGTGCTCCTAACTTCCTGTTGGAGCCGAGAACTGTGCCACTGCTAAACTGAAATTTGAAATCATTGCAAGCCCTGTCTAGTGCTCCTAGAGCAGCCTTTTCAACAGGGTGCCTCCAGGTTTCCTTATGGGTGCCTTGTAGGGGTGCAACGGATCAAAAAACTCACGGATCGGATCATTTTCGGATCAGCAAAAAAAAAAAAAAAAAAAAGGGTCCGTGTATATGTGTATGTATGTATGTATGTATATGTATATATATATATATATATATATATATATATATATATATATATATATATATATATATATATATATATATATATATATATATATATATATATATATATTATATATATATATATATATATATATATATATAATAAAATAATATTTTTTTTTTTTTGGACCAATTAAAAAAAAGGAACCTTTTTTTTTTTTGCTGATCCGAAAAAAGAGCACAATAGCAATTCACAGGGGTGGATTAAAGAGGAAGCAGGTGAGGCTGTTTGGGACTTAAAGTACAATCTTGATGTTTTTACAGCAATATATATATATTTTTTTTTTTTTTTTTGCTGTAAAAACATCAAGATTGTACTTTAAGTCCCAAACAGCCTCACCTGCTTCCTCTTTAATCCACCCCTGTGAATTGCTATTGTGCTCTTTTTTCCCCCTTTCCCCCCCCTCCTCTCACACCAGTGCTTCACTGCTAACATTCCCATTCAGCTTGCTAGAGCCCAGTGCACAGCGTGACACGCCTCCCCGGGGAGGCGGGGAGGCGTGTCACGCTGGGCTCTGGCAAGCAGACTGGCCGCCGCTCCGGAGCTAGGCCGAAGCCGGGGACTTTCCTAGGCCTAGGCTCCGGAGCGCTCCGCGGATCGCGGGGTGTGCCGATCCGAACGGGGTGGCCCGTTCGGATCACGGATCGGTGACGATCCGTTACACCCCTAGTGCCTTGGCAAAATGCCTAAAAGATGCCCAAAGATTGTATATAAACCAGCAGGTGGATTAAGCTTGCCTTTTAGTTACACAAAGCCACAGGTATTGATTTGTGCACCATCACAACCTTCTAGCCCCCGGCATCCTAACAATCAATGACATAATTAATTAAGAGGACATTGGACACCTTCCCAAAATCCTTGTTTGACACCCCCCACACTTCTCCGTCAGCACTGGGTCCAGTAACGGAACAGCTTTATCTAGCACCCAGGGAAAGCGGAACGGAGCCCCTTTCCATACTGTTAATGCCTGCTGTATAAGTCTACTGCCCTGTGGCCATTCTCTGGCCCCTTGCTCCACTGTGCCCAGTGTAGCTTCCCTTACTACCTCCTCGTGCCCCCCCCCCCCCGTCTTAAAGGAACACTAAAGGTTTGTTTTTTATTAGATCAATTGATTGCTGTAAGCTAGAGCATTTAAATATCACTTACCTCTTTTTTCCCTTTGACCTCCAAAATACAGTAATCCAGGTTTGAAAATGCCATTTCCTGTCACTCCTCTTCTTGCTTTCCACCAGCATCTGAGCCGTTTTGCATGGTGGAAAGCAGAATGTGCTCACCCCCTCCCTATGACTACAGCCCTGCGTGAAGATGCTCTTTTATCCCTCACAGGCATGGAGGCTAAGCCTAATAGGAACTGTAGTTCCCATTAGGCCGTGATGTAGCAAGAATGAATGCGCACCGCAAACCAGGAAGTCAGTGAGAATAATGATTCAGGAGTGCTGGAGGTGAATAAAACAGCTCGATTTCAACAGGTATCAAACTAGTTATAATGCAAAACATTACTTTTTACTTTATTAGCTACTGTCAGACTTTAATTTAAGAGGAAAATATTTTTGTCTTTACAACCCCTTTAATATTGTATTGTTAGAACAGCCTGCTGGGTTAAACTTAAAACATTTTTTTTGCGTGTACTCTCTTTATAGTCATTGCAAGAACTAATTTCACACAGAATTAACATTGCACAAAACAGCAGAACCTTATAATCCGCATTGGAAGTAAACCAACTTATGAAAGTATCAAAAGATTGCATTTTTTTTCTCCCAAATTTAAAAGTTACCTGTATGTGTTCTTATATGCTGAATGTAGTTATTCTTACGATCTGAAAAGTAAGAACACTGCGAGCATGTATAAACAATCCTTGGAAAGTGATTCCGGAGATGTTTCTTCCAGTGATATTCGCTGACTGTTGTGTATGTACATATGGTGCACTTGTAAACTCTTTCATTTTCAGCTGCTTTGCTGTGGTGCTTCAAGTGTGCCAAATAGTGATCAATTCTATTGGTGTTATAGCCACATCGGTCACATCTGATGGGTCCTTTAGAAGTGTCCGCCTCTTCAGATGAGCAAGATCCTGATTCTTTTGTGTTTTTATTTGTGTCATGATCAATAAATCTCTTAGCACTGTGGTCCTTAATATGATGAACAAACTCTTCTTCTGTTTCAGCCTTATACTGGCATGGCCTACACTGAAAAGGCTTGCTTTTGGTGCTCTTGTTTTTCTCTTCAGCCGCTGGAGGAGTCTCTGCATCTTTTTCTTGTTCAGTTACTACGGGATTATCAAGAGTAGGAGTTTGATTGTCACGTATATTTTCTTCCTGCACTTGAGGGGGTTGAATTTCCATTATGTCAAAGATGGGTGCCTCACTCTCAATGGCTGATTCTTCCATTTCCATTCTTTCTCCTTCACTATCAGAAAAACTGTCATAAACAGTGGTCAATTCAGCCATTTGCTTGTCCTCTTCCAAAGCATAATCAGAGCAGCCATTGTTAACTTCTCCAGTAAGAGCTACATTTGCTAGCATTATTAATCGAGGAGCTGCCATTTCTGCTTTAGAAAGATCATGTAAGCCATACATGTCACCAATGCCAAAGCTGCTGCTGTTGCAGAATAAGCTGCTACTGCTGGCTTGGCTCACCATTTGAGTAGCCATTGTGAGAGCTACAGAAAGATAAAAAAAAAAAAAAAGTCAGACAAAAGAAGAAAGAAAAAAAACACATTCAGAAGCATATGGTAATAAAGGTACATTTATAGCAAAAAAGCACCATTTGATTAGTAAATGTAAACATTAAAGCAACCAGATACAAATTAATATAGTAAATCCTCTACATTACGAACATACAAGTTTGAAATTTTCAAAGATGCAAAAGTGCGTTCGCATGTCCAATCACACACACGTTAGTTCACGTGCCTGGCATACAATTTCAGCCTGTATGCCGGCGGTTGTCATGTACTTTTCAAGGCACTGTACTAGAAAGTTAAAAAAAAAATGTTGTGTTTGTGTGTATATATTATATAGATATATATAAAAATAAATAATTTTGTGTGAAAGTTATAAGCCTGTTAGGCCCCATGCACACGAGACGCTGCTAAACTCGAGTTCAGAGGCATTTGGGCATTTTTTTCAACTGCCCCTGAACACATTTAATGTTATCCTATGTGTCCATGCACACGATCACGTTTTTTGGCGTTTCAAAGCAGTTGGGTTTAGGGCCGTTTTTCCAAACCCAAAATTTTGGGTTCAGAAGCTTTCAGCTTTTGCGGTTTAGACGCAAATCGCGGCACAACGCCGCTAAACGCGGCAAAACGCGGCACAAATAGTTTGATTCTGAGCTTGGGGAGGGTGTTTTGGGGGATAAGCGCTGACAGCCGCAAATCGCGGCAAAACGCCGCGCAATTTGCGGCAAAAACGGGCGTTTTAAATGCCGGTTTTTGCCTTTGAAAAGCTGAGATTAGAGGCGTTTGTAATAGCGTCTCGTGTGCATGGGGCCTTCCAGTGCAATACTACAAAGCTGACTATTAGTTGGGTACCTAGGCCAACTTTGTTGGACTTACGAATGCTCTCTGAACAGAACTTATTAGTTATTAGGGGACTTATTGTACTAATAATTTCTCAAATACTTCATTAGTTACCAGACAAGTAACTGATCACATTTTACAACACCACAATATCCAGTGGACTGCATTTTTCATTTCCATACTATATCTACTCTAGCAACCTTGGACTAATTTTAAGTGTAGCAATCCCTATTTAGAATTTACTCTTGCAAACATGGTAAAACCATTAAATTCACCAGTTGCGGACAGCCCACTGTACATAGTGCTGCCGCTCTGCGCCAGGTCACGTACCTAGTACATGAATCCGAGCTCCTGGGTAGGGGGGTATGGGGTGAAATAGGATTTGGTAAGATAGGTAAATTTAGGCAGGCCTGGCTGGCAGTCAGGCCTTTTTTTTTTATCAGGGCTGGGAGTGGTTCAGGGTAGCAGTTGGTGATTCACAGGCAGCATCACCGAGACTTCCCTTCTTTCTAGGGTTTGCTGGAAAGTTGTGGAAAGAGAGGAGAGGTAGAGCTGTCTAGGGTGCTTTAGGGAGCCCTGACCAATCCTCAACCTGTATAGGCAGGCCCCCATAAATACCCAGGGCCAACCCAGCTCGGGAGGAGTTGTCAGGTGAAAGCGCTGGAGTGAGAGAGTGTGGAGGCTGTCAGGGCCTTTGAGGGAGCTCCCCAGCCTGGACCACTTCCAAGAACACTTGGCAAGGTTCTGGCCCGGAGGCACAGGAGAGAGTAAGGGGAGGATAGCGGGAGAGAGCACTGCTAAGAGACTCCAGGGAGGACAACTGGTCGCAGCCAGGAGGGCTGGCGAGCAAGGCACAGTCGGGAGGACTGGGGAGGCGTGCCTGAGAGCACTGGGAGCTGCAGTCTGAGATGGGTGCAGAACCATGAAGTGGAATGACAAACGGGATGATTTCCAAACTGGTCCCTGCCTCAAGGACTGTTTCCATCGCTACCACACACTAGTGGAGTATTAGTATAGGGTACAGCATGCATCACACACACAGACCGTACAGACACAGCATGTCTAGGGCACACATTCACAGTGTGACAGGAAGTCAGGTAAATCTGTGGGTGTTGTCACAGACGGGACATACATTTCTGCCTTGTTTAGACAATACACCAATTGTTATTAGGCATCGGCTGCAAAAGTAGCCAGAAAAGGTCTAAGGGCGTTGGAAAACTTCAGCTGTTCAGAATGAGGCAATTAAGGCCTCTATAAGTAATCCAGAGGATTACCACTGAATTGCAGCATCCTGAGGCTTTCTGAGTGAAAGAGAGCAGTAGCTGAAAGTCTGAGGAGGCGATTGATTTTTCTGTGTGATAAAAATCAAAATACTATTGTTTTTCTGCTGTATGACCAGCAGTGTCTGCCCAGCACTAGGCTGTGCCAGACTCCATAGATGGGTTCCTGTGTGGTGAAGATAGACGCCCCAAGTGGCCAGGGTTTCTTTTATGTTTGATTTTGTTTATGCTGTTTGGATGCTTGCACTTGTTTCCAGCAAGATGGAAGAATAAACCAAAATCTTTGTTTTCAACCATCTTCGACTGCCTGTCTGTATAAATTCAGTGTGTAGTGAACCCATCCAAGGGGTCACACACCCCGCTACCGAGCTAACCCCTTGCAACAGGTTCTCAAAAGATGTTAGATAGTCAGGAAGCTGGCGGCCCCATTTTTAGAGACCCTAGCCTGGAACGTTTACAGTTTTTTAGTTACAAAAAGCAAAAAAATAAAAATCCCCAAATAGATGTCGTTTTATTGAGTTAAAGCGGAGTTCCACACAAAAGTGGAACTTCCGCTCGTTGTACCCCTTCCCCCCTCTGGTGCCACATATGCCACCTTTTGGGGAGACAGGATACCCGTCTTTCACAGGTATCCTGTTTCTACTTCCAGAAGCCTCAGCCGTGGGTATTGATATCGCTGCCTGGGCTCCCTCTTCCTCCTTCCCCGGCCCTGTGGGAGAGGAGCGGAGCCTCGTGCATGCGCAGTATGATTCCTGGCGAGAAGCCGTAAGGCTTCACTGCCGGGTTCCCTTACTCGCAATGAAGGCGGCATGCACCCGACAGCTGATGGAAACATCAGCTGCGGTGCCGACATCGCTGGACTCCAGGACAGGTAAGTGTCCGATTATTAAAAGTTAGCAGCTGCAGTATGCTGGCTTTTCATTTTTGCAGCGGTGGGCGGAACTCCGCTTTAATGTTACTAATTACACTTCTCTACCGATCAGTTTCGGAGGCCCTGAAATGCCAAGATAGCACAAACCCGCTCCCAAATGACCCCATTTTGAAAAGTATTTTGCAGATCTCATTTGTTGCCAAGATTGTTTGGAAGAGGAAGAAAGAAAACAAAAATTTCATCTTTTCTTTTTACAAGTCCTTGAGACAAAAAATTAGATCTGCAAAATACTCACCATGCCTCTTATCAAATTCCTTGAGGTATCCACTTTCTGAAAAAGGGTAATTTGGAGAGTTTTATGATATCTTGGCATTTCAGAGCCTCCAAAACTGTAGCTAGGTAATGAGGAAGTGAAATGAGCAATTTACACCCTTCTAAATCCTGAAGGCAGCCATTGGTTTTCGACACCCATGCACGGCTAAGCTCACAAAGTTTTGCACATGTGGTATCCCCATACTCAGGAGAAACAGCAGAATGTATTTTGGGGTGTAATTCTACATATATCCATGGCAAGTTTGAGCAATATCTCATTTAAAGGGGTTGTAAAGGATTTTTTTTTTTCATAATAAGCATCCTTTACCTGCAGACATTCCTCTTTTCACTTCCTCAGAAGTTGCTATATTTCTTCTCTGTTCACTTCCTGCTTGTCTGATTGTTACTCACCACCGTGAAGGGAGGCTTTACTGCGGTGGTCAGTGACATGCTTGCCCCCTCCTGGGAACTACATCTGTGCGGCAGGACGCTCTCCACGTGTTAGAGACTTCAAGGAAATGTGAATTACTGGGCGTCCTGCAATGCATACTGGGAAATGTAGTGCTTACATGGACGAGCGCCGCAAACCAGGAAGTGAAAGAGAACAGAAACTAGAACGCCGGAGGTGATATAGATGAAGGAATTTAATAGGTATTTACTTGTTTTTAACAGAATCATTACACTATTCTGTCTGTCTACCTTGCAGACATAAATTTTAGGCAAAACATTTTTTTCCTTTACAACTCCTTTAAGCGACAACTTTGAGTAAAAAAAAAAAAAAAATGTTGGTCATTTTTTTAAAACTTGTGACAAAAACTAAAATATTCAAGTCTGAGTCAGAACGCAGTCAGAAAGTAAAAGCTAGCGTAAATTCCAGTATATATAAACCATAGGTTTGTAGACGCTGTAACGTTTGCACAAACCAATTTAAGACTTAAATCTGAAGACTAGAAATCAGAATGGCAGTAAAATAAAGCCCTGGACAGGTGGTTCTGACCCCTGCCAAACACCTCTTGAACAATGGGGCAGCTGTTGTGAACTCGGCCAAGTGGCTCAGTATGTTTGTGGTTGGGGTCAGTGCTGCACAGCTGGCCAAACCTTATTTGCAAGGTCTGTGTCATATACACTTTGCTGGGGGAGTTGTTGGCACATGATGGGGAATGTAGTCGCAATGCAGGGCTTAAAACATTTGCTTTAATTCTAGGAACCAGTTTTTTTTTTTAACAAAGCTTACAGGTAGAACATGTTACATGTTCCTGAAGGTGAACAGCGCAATTTTTGCATTTTCTGCAAACCTAAAAAAAAAAAAAAAAAAAAAAAACAAATTTAGGCCTGAAGATTACATGAATTCCCAAAAACATATTTTCGGAAATGAGACACTGCAGAGAATAAAATAGTGGTAGTTACAATTTTTTATGTCACATGTTATTATTGCAAAGGGCGAGGAAACACATGAAAGTTAATTTTAGGGGACACAAAAATGCAATAAAATACAATTTTGTGGTAAAATATAAAAGGTTGAACCAAGGAAATAGTTAACCAACATGTCAGACCTTAAATTTGCGTGTGGACATGAAATGACGACACACTTCGTACCCTAAATTTTCCATAGGTGAGACACTTTGAAGGCCCCCTATAGGTCATCAGACCAAGGTGGTCTGGTGCTAGAATTATTGCTCTCATTCTGCTCTGCGTGTTTGGGTGTAACTATTTTTTACAACTAAAACCTTTTTTTACTTAACTCTTGTTCATCACATGTCTCCTATGATAATTTTTTGGGGTTACAAGTTCTTTTTAACCACTTGACCACCGCCCCATGTCAAAAAGACGTCCTGTTTTTAAAGTTGAATATCTCGATAACGGCAGCAGCTGCTGCCACAACCGAGATATTCATCTTTTCAGGGGGCATGTGGTGTACACGATAACGGCGGTCTCCGCGGCGGATTCGCCGCGAGATCGCCGTTATCGGTGGCGGGAGAGGGGCCCCCCCCTCCCGCCGCTCTCCTGCGGCCTTCGCCGCTTACCGGAGCCGTCGGTAGCGGCGGAGGGGATCGGATGTGTCCGGCAGCTGAGCGGGGACGGGACTGAAGGAGAAATCTCCTTCACCCGTCCTCATAGCTCTGCTGGGCGGAAGTGACGTCAAAACGTCAGTCCCGCCCAGCCTCTTAAAGAAACATTTTTTTTTTTGTCATTTGAAAAAAATGACATTTTTTTATTTTTTTGCATTTAAGTCTAATTATGAGATCTGAGGTCTTTTTGACCCCAGATCTCATATTTAAGAGGACCTGTCATGTTTTTTTCTATTACAAGGGATGTTTACATTCCTTGTAATAGGAATAAAAGTGATCAATTTTTTTTTTTTTTTTTTATTTCAGTGTAAAAAATTATAAAACTAAATAAAAATAAATAAGAAAACCAAAAAAAAATTTTTTAAAGCGCCCCATCCCGACGAGCTCGCGCGCAGAAGCAAACGCATACGCGAGTAGCGCCCGCATATGAAAACGGTATTCAAACCACACAAGTGAGGTATCGCCGCGATCGTTAGAGTGAGAGCAATAATTCTAGCCCTAGACCTACTCTGCAACTCAAAAAATGCAACCTGTAGAATTTTTTAAACGTCGCCTATCGAGATTTTTAAGGGTAAAAGTTTGACGCCATGCCACGAGCGGGCGCAATTTTTAAGCGTGACATGTTGGGTATCATTTTACTCGGCGTAACATTATCTTTCACAATATATAAAAAAAATTGGGCAAAATGTATTGTTGTCTTATTTTTTAATTCAAAAAAGTGATTTTTATCCAAAAAAAGTGCGCTTGTAAGACCGCTGCGCAAATACGGTGTGACAAAAAGTATTGCAATGACTGCCATTTTATTCCCTAGGATGTCTGCTAAAAAAATATATATAATGTTTGGGGGTTCTGATTAATTTTCTAGCAAAAAAATTGTGATTTTCACATGAAGGAGAGAAGTGCCAGAATTAACCCGGTGGGCAAGTGGTTAAAGCAGATTTCCACCCAAAAGTGGAAGCGCTGCTTATCTGCCTTCTCCCCCCTCCGGTGCCACGTTTGGCACCTTTGGAGAGGTAGCAAGTACCTGTCCCCACTTGCAAAAGATCTTGCAGCAACGAGATTACTCAGCAGTTCGGGCCCCCCTCCCCATTCCCCCCGCCACAAGGCCATTCAGAAAGCGCAGCGCAGTATGTTACGCCGAGTAAATTGATACCCAACATGTCACGCTTCAAAATTGCGTCTGCTCGTGGAATGCCGACAAACTTATACCCTTTAAAATCCATAGGCGACGTTTAAAAAGAATCTACAGGTTGCACGTTTTGAGTTACAGAGGAGGTCTAGAGCTAGAATTATTGCTCTTTCTCTAACGATCGCGGAGATACCTCACGTGTGGTTTGAATACCGTTTACATATGCGGGCGCTACTCGCGTATGTGTTCGCTTCTGTGCGCGAGCTCGTCGGGACGGGGCGCATTTTCTGGCTCCTAACTTTTTTAGCTGGCTCCTAGATTCCAAGCAAATTTGTCAAACCCTGGGGAACCAGCCAAAAGGCTTCACTGATGGTTTCCCTTACCACGAATGGTGGCAGCAGCACCAGAGAGCCGAAGGAAACAGACTGGGGTGCCAACATCGCTGAATTCCAGGACAGGTAAGGGGAACTCTGCTTTAACGAGACCTCCACTGAACGTAATGCAACTTGCATTGCACTGCATTACATTCTTTCCCAGCCTTGATGGCCAGTAAAACTGTACACTCTACAGGGTGGCACCCGCTAAGCTGATCACGGGCCCACAGATGGGAGAGCGCTCATGTAGAGGGGCATTGGGGCCCACCTCCATGCAATTCTTGGCACCCATGATGACCTGGCTTCTGGGAATTGTCGAGCCTTGCCCTAGCGCAGTAATTGTGTCAATCCATTCTAACATTTGTACAGCATGAAGGTCTAGGTTTTTTAACCGAATAGGTGTAAGCATCTTATTATTTTTGCTGGATCAGATCTTTATAAACATCTGACAATGTATTGCCAGCATTTTAAATCTGTGTAATCTCTTTATTCAAGTTTTTGAGAATATAAAGTAAATACAAGAAAAGAAGAATACAGTTGGAGAGACAAGATGCATCATATGCATATGAAAAGACCAATCCATAGAAATCAAGAATTAGTGTAATCTCCATACTCGAATGTCAATGCAAATAACCCCAACTAGTTATCATGAATACATATCGTCAAAACAGATAAACATTTGGTTACGTTTCCGTAATAACTACAACTGGTAGTAAATAATATCCATAGAAACTTAAAGTACACAAATTAATAAGTGACAATCAGTACAGGTTTCTCCTTACTCCTGTTGATAACTCACAGATCAGGAAAGTGAGATGCTACCTCACAATCTCAGTTAGAAAGGCGCAGAAATCCTTTGTTTACAGCTGCGGATGAGAGGGGCTAGGTAAAGCAGCCTGCCCCATTCACTATAATGACAGGTCGCCGGTGGCCAGAGCTATGGGCAGCTCTCCATACAGCAAGCAATCACTATGCTGTTGCTGCCGGTTACCTGTCAAGGGTCACATATGCATCTGTGCATTTTCAACCAGTGCGTTTTTTGGAAAAGGGTCAGGGACTTTTTTTGCCTGCAGCAGGTTGCGTTCTTGGTTTCATAGACTTCAACTGAACAGCAGGAGAAACTCATCAAAATCAAGTTTTTGATGCGTTTCCCTTGCATCAAAAAGGTGTGTCAAAAAATAAAAACAAAAAACCCACTGGGAAAATGCATCAACCACAACGCGCATATGTGTGAACCTAGCATTAAACCACGGGGTTACCGCAGCCTAATGCTTGGTTCAAACCTATGCAGTTTGCGTTTGATCCGTTTCTTCAGTGCTTTTTGCACATGCAATTTTTATGCTTTTTTTTTTTTTTTAACCACAGTAAAAAAAAAATACACTGCATGTGTAAATTAGGGGTGGAGCACTGCTATTTAAGCCGAAAACATGCAAAAATCGCTCATGACGGACATTTTCAGGCGTTTCCATTAAATACTATGGGACCCAACCTGACTCCAATCTCCAAATAGAAGCTCATGTACTTTCAGCAACAAGCATGTTGCTTCAGGTGACAGAACGCTCAGGTGTGAACATGGGCCATTAAAATTAATGGGATTAAAGGGAAACGCGCAAGATTCGCTGCGTTTCCCCGCATTGCACTGCTTAGCAAAAGCACCATGTCCATGCAATCTGCTGCGGGTATCAATGTTAGATTTAGCAACGTCCCCAAACAGATTGCATAGCGCAGTGCAATTGAAACAGAAATTCAGTTGGGGGGGGGGGGAATAAATATTTTTAAACCACATCCAATTCGCATATGTGTGAACATAGCCTGAATGGACACTCCCAGCAGTTTGCATATCTGCTGCTGGGAGACATGCGATTTTGCAGGGTTCCCGCATCACTGCAGCATGAACGTAATGCAAGAATGAGCACCAACGTGTTCCCAAACCCCACCAGGAATTCGGCACTGTGCTGCTAGTGAAACATTGTCCCGATGCAGGGCTGCAAAGATCGGGAAATGCCTCACTGCCCGTTATTAGCGCAGCGCCAACTTCCTGGCGGGCTCTGCACGTGGGGTTTACAAACATGCCAGAGCTCATCCTTAAAGGAGTTGTAAAGGAAAAAAAAAAGTCACCTTAACGCAATCTATGCATTAAAGCGGTTCCAGTGGCGTTGCTAGGGGGGTGCGGGCCGCACCGGGTGACACCCACTAGAGGGGTGACACCATTTTTTTTTTTTTAGCTGACATGACCAGAGGTGCAGGTGGCTGTGTAATGTAAAAGGGGTGCAGTGATGCAGGGTGTTGTGTAATGTAAAAGGGTCCAGAGGTGCAGGGGGCTATGAGATGTAAAGGGGGCCAGTGATGCAGGGTGCTGTGTAATGTAAAGGGGTCCAGAGGTGCAGGGTGCCGTGTAATGTAAAGGGGTGCAGAGGGCTGTGTAGTGTAAAAGGGTCCAGAGGTGCAGGGGGCTATGTGATGTAAAGGGGTGCAGAGGTGCAGGCGGCTGTGTAATGTAAAAGGGTTGCAGTGATGCAGGGTGCTGTGTAATGTAAAGGGGTCCAGTGATGCAGGGTGCTGTGTAATGTAAAAGGGGTGCAGAGGGCTGTGTAGTGTAAAAGGGTCCAGAGGTGCAGGGGGCTGTGTAATGTAAAGGGGGGCAGTGATGCAGGGTGCTGTGTAATGTAAAGGGGTCCAGTGATGCAGGGTGCTGTGTAATGTAAAAGGGCCCAGAGGTGCAGGTGGCTTTGTAATGTAAAAGGGTCCAGAGGTGCAGGGTGCTGTGTAATGTAAAGGGGTGCAGAGGGCTGTGTAGTGTAAAAGGGTCCAGAGGTGCAGGGGGCTATGTGATGTAAAGGGGTGCAGGGTGCTGTGTAATGTAAAGGGGTGCAGGGTGCTGTGTAATTTTAAAGGGGTCCAGTGATGCAGGGTACTGTGTAATTTTAAAGGGGTCCAGTGATGCAGGGGGCTGTGTAATGTAAAGGGGTCCAGTGATGCAGGGGACTGTGTAATGTAAAGGGGTCCAGAGGTGCAGGGTACTGTGCAATGTAAAGTGGTCCAGAGGTGCAGTTGTGGAGAGGGGTACACAGTAGTAACAAAAATATATTGAAGGATGCAGAGGTATGCAGGGGGCACAGTGGGGTGTTTTTACATTTTAACGTGTGGGGGGGGGGGGGGGGGTGCCAGATATTGGATCCGGGTGCCAAATGCTCTAGGTACGCCCCTGGCCTATAGGCTCCTGAGATGTGAATTCCGGTTCTGGAGAAAGAGAAGTGGGGGAGGGGACAAAAAATGGAGAGAAAGAAGAAGGGATAGAACGCACAAGAAAGATGGATAGGGAGAGAGAGAAAAGGGGAAGAAAGGAGAACAGAGAGCAAACAGTAGGGTGACACCATATTTTACCGCACCAGGTGACACCAACCCTAGTGACGCCACTGAGCGGTTCTCCACCCTAAAGTGGAGTCCCGCTGATCGGAACCCCCTCCTTTCATTTGACACCTTTCAGGGGAGAGGGGGGTGCAGACACCTGTCTAAAGACAGGTATTTGCACCCACTTCCGGCCACACGCTACGGGCGAAAGACAGGCATTCCGTCACATCCCGTCTGTCACCCGTTGTGTGCTGGGAACACTCGGCTCCCAGCACACAGCGTGTGAGCCAATCGGCGGGCGCATCGCGACTCGCGCATGCGCCGTAGGGAACCGGGCAGTGAAGCCGCAGCGCTTCACTTCCTGGTTCCCTCAGCGTGGATGGCGGGGGGAGCAGCAGAGTGACGAGCGATCGCTCGTGCTCTGCTGCGATCAGCGCTGGACTCCAGGACAGGTAAGTGTCCTAATATTAAAAGTCAGCAGCTGCAGTATTTGTAGCTGCTGGCTTTTAATATTTTGTTCCCATGGCACATCCGCTTTAAGGTGAAAAAACATCCGATGATGATGATGATGCTGGGGCCCCCCCCCCCCCCGTTTTACTTACCTGACGCCTCGAAAGTCCTGCGCTCGGTCCCGAGATCCGCCTGGCCGCTGAATGGCTGGAGCAGATGGATTGAGAGCAGCACAGCCATTGGCTGGCGCTGCTGTCAATCACATCCAGTGACACGGCCGAGTGATACAGTGAGCGGCTATGGCCGCTCGCTGTATCACGGGAGCGCGCCTGCAAGGACTCATCACCACGCAAGCTCTCTCTCATGAATGTGGCGACTTCTTGCGGGGAGGACCAGAGACAGCCGCCGAGGGACCCCAGAAGATGTGGATCGGGGCCACTCTGTGCAAAACGAACTGCACAGTGGAAGTATAACATGTTAGTTATTTTAAAGAATTATTTTTTTTTCCCCTTTAGTGACCCTTTAACCTTGCGGCCTGTACATATAATCCAAAAAGTGAACGAAAATTACCGCTTTGAATCGATCATACGATAAGCGGATCGTTAGGACAGAGCTTTCGAGAGACGATCACAATACTTCATCCAATAGGACAAACAGAATTTTTTTTGTAGGATATCAGATCATACTATTTTCATTTAATCTGTACAGTTGTCACCCAAAAATACACTACAACACTTCCGATTTTTTATTCTGTCGCACGAGAATTTTCGTAACCTCTCCATTTATGATATGCAACTCGCATGCAAAAAAAAAAAATAGAAAAAAAAATCTGTAGTCCGATTTTCAGATTTAGTGTACGGGCCATAAAAGAGAAGAACATATCACACATGGTAAAGAACACAAGGCCAGCCTCTGTCACATATGTGGCCACTGATTAGGTATGGGCCCCAGTTCCCCAGACACAGAAGCCGGCCATAGCACAGCAACTACGATCATCGTGCACGCCGTTTCCGCTCCTCTTGTTACACATCAAAGTACTACACAGCCATGCCCCTGAACAGGAGGCCGCTTATGGTGCAGGCTAAGAGGGGAGGACAAACAACACACACACCACCGGAGTCCCACACAGGAACCTAACACACCGCCAGGAAGGGGGCAATGAGAGAGACGAGGAGCCCCCTCCTCTCCATGTAAAACAAACTTTTGCTGCGGCCTGGGAGCGGATGCCGCCGCTAGCCCCCCCTACTGTCAGACCCCGGCCAAGCTCCTTCCATGTTTACACGGAGAGAGAGGGGGGGAGGACTGGCTCGCCCAGCCGTATAGAAGTTTGAAGTGTCCACCTAATCCCCGGCCAGCAACTCCGCCGCTCACCTCCACCTTCCCGCTCCGCTCACAACTTCTTTCACACGCTTTCCTCTTCTACAATCCCTCTACCAAACGCCGAACAACAACTTCTTACAGTCTCGGCCTAACCACCCCCCCACCCAAAACTCCGTCCAACTCTGAGCCCGCTCCGTACGGCGGCACAATACTATGTGCGATGTGCTCACCTACCGCTCCGCGATCAAAACTTCCACGGGAAACCGATCGCACCTTCTAACCGATGGCTGCCTGGATCACATTCCTACACACGCCGCGCATTCCTGGCCAGGCTCACCCTCTCCAATGTGCAACGACTGCAGGGAGCGCGCACGCTTCTTGCCCTCGGCTCCGCGCTCGTGCCCGCTCTAGTTCCTTCCTCAGTCATGTTCACCTGGAGCCAGTGACCGGCTGGGGGGGGGTTAGAGAAGCTTACAACAATAGAGCTTTGTGGAGCTGTTTAGTGTCCTGAGGGTTTTACACAGCCGACCTTCAGGAACATGCTTGTGGTGGATGAAGGAATTCTGGAAAATTAGGTGTGAAAGCAGTGCCAGTCGTTGGGCTTCTAGTAGCCAAGTTAATAGGAATGTATGGCCAAAACTATATAAGCTGCTTCTCTTCTGGCTCTCAGGAGTTCCACATAGGCCTGCTTCACGTGGTTGGAAAGGCAAAGGGCTGGATGCATTCCAGATGCTCTTCTGCATGCGTTTTTTTTTTATGCAGTCCAGTAAATTTATTTCCCGTCTTTTTTTTCTTAAAGCGGAGTTCCACCCAAAATTTGAAATTTTTGGATTCCTCCCCCCTCCGGTGTCACATTTGGCATCTTTCAGGGGGGAGCAGATACCTGTGTAATCCAGTTATTTGCTCCCACTTCCGGGTATAGAACGCTGCAGTATCTGAGGCGATCTACGCCATGTCCAGCCCCTCCTCCATCCCCCCTGCTGTTTTCTGGGAGACACACAGGTCCCAGAAGCTAGCAGGGACCATTGAGATCACACAGCGTGACTTGTGCACGAAGATGGCGGCGCCTCCACCCGAGGGACAGATCGGCTTCAGGTGCCGACATCGCATGCGCCCTGGACAGGTAAATGTCCGTATATTAAAAGTCAGCAGCTGCAGTATTTGTACCTGCTGACTTATAATAAATTTTTTCAGGTCAGGATTGCATCAGTATCAGGTCAGGATTTTATACTGTTCATCAATGAATGACATGTGCTGTTCAGAAGAGTTCCCATAGAAGTCAATGGGCCTGAATTCGCACCTGAGCCGGACAGCATTGCCTAGAAAACGCACACGTTTTTTGGCCAATGCGGAGTGCAAAGATGCAGTGTGCACAGTGTTTTCCATGTATTACAATGGCTCTAGTTCAGACCAATGCAGTCAGTTTCTGCACCTGGAACTGACTGCACTGGTGTGAACTAGAGTCATTGGAAAACACTGCATGCATTTTTAGTGCAGAAAAAAGCGCCCGGAACTGCATCTGGTGTGAACTACAGCTATTGGAATACATGCAGAACACTGCGTGCATTTTTAGGGCCAGTTCACACCACAAAAATGCACTCTGGATACATTCCGGATCAGTTTTTGCTTACAGTTCACACCACACGCAATTCCAGTGCGTTTTTGATAAAATTTGCTATGTTCCAGTTTTTTCTGCACTTGAAATTGACTGCACTGGTGTGAACTCGAACCATTGTAATACAGTACATGGAAAACGCTGTGCATGCATTTTTAGTGCAGAAAAAAAGTGCACTGAACCGCATCTGGTGTGAACTAGCACTGAATCAGGACATGTGTGTCCCAGTGCATTTTTGGTGCATTTTTAAGTTTCAGCGTAGGCAAAATGTGGCATGTTTTACTTTTTTTATGGAACTGGAACTGCAAGCACTGGTGTGAACTATGCCATTGTCATTGAAAATCATTTTTAGCAGTTGGTTGCTATGAGTTAAAACATCCACACGTTTTACCCTGCTGCCAGACATCCATTAGACACGCTCCTTTAGTCAATGAAAAGTCTCTTGCTTGTTTTTGTTATTTTATTGTGGGATTGAACTTTACGAAGATGAAACCGTTGTAGACCGGGGCATGCATTACCCCCTCATGGCAGCAACCGGCTAATTGAGAAGATTTAATGGTGATGGACTTCTGATCCCAGCAAGTCTGACTTGCAAATCCTGCCTGTCCTCATGGCTGCATCGATTTGACACAAACTCCACAGTCTCTCCCTCTGGTTCTGCACCCAGCTCCCTTGGCATGCCCCTTGCAGATCTCTCCTCTGTGCTTTCACTCACTGACACCTGCCCTGGGTGTGCGGCCCAACTGTCTCTCCTAGGTCCTGGACACCTGTCCATGACTGTGTAAGGAGAGGCTCCCGAGCTCCACCCCAGATGGGGTTGTCCCTCCTGCATGACAGTCTAGCACTCCATCCTTCAGTTCACCCAGCAGACTGACCATGGGTATATGTAGTAGGAGCCCTGCCAATCCTAGTTGGGCATTAGTCAGAGCTCTTCACATGTACCCCATGTCATATATAGACAGTTGCCCTTCACTCCACCCATAACCATCAACCTCCCCCCACTCCACCAGGTACTATTCCAACCCGCCCCCATACACGTCAATTCAGCTCATGTTCCATCACGGCACTAATTCTACACCCACCTATAAACATCGTAAAAGTCTAGTCATGACAAGTTCCCTGGGGCTCAAACCCGGCGTATCCAGCCACATTGAGCATATCCGCTTAAACCTGTCCGGACATCCCCGGTCAAACCTGCCCGGACATCCCCGGTGGTGTAACAGAGTTTAGACCCCTAATTTCTTCTCTACCTTTAAAAGCAAAAGATAAAAAAATACTTTTGGTCTTTTGCTTTAAGAAAAAATATTTACATGGCATAAGAACTGGAAGTGACTCTGTGACTGTTGCGGTACTCCTATAAAGGGCGCTTATTGACTCTTTACCCCATTGGTTACCTCAACTCTGCAAATTCTCTCTTACCTCTGACACCCTGGGTTCCATCATGTCACCAGCTGTGGTAGTAAATAGAGACTCACACAATATTAAAGAAACAGTTCAAATATGTTTACTGTAGTATCAAAACAGAAGATACATAAGTACATCAACTTTGACCAGTAATGAAAACACTCCTGTATATACCGCCCTTGATCTCAAACTTTTCTAATAAACTAAATTTCTACATCACAGGTAGGGAGGAGCTTCGAGTTTGTGTCGAACATGGGTTTGACTCGAATATTGGCTGTTCAATCGTTCGAAAATCAAACTATATTGACCGTTCGCGCCAAATTTGAGTTGCGCGTCACAGCCCATAATGCACTGCGTCATCGCAGTGCATTGCTGGCTGTTGATTGGCCAAGCATGCACTATGACCCGCATGCTTTGGCCAATCACAGCGCCGTCAGCACAGAGAGCCATAATTGGCCAAAAGCAGGGTGCCTTTGGCCAATCATGGCTCAGGGGGACTAAGTGCACGCCCCACTTTATATAAGGCCGCCTGCGCGTAGGCCTTGTGTAGTGTGTTGCGGCGGCGAAGAGAGAGAGATAGAGAGTCTCATTTCAGTTAGCTAGATTGAGCAGGCAGTTGATTTAGTTAGATCCAGTATGTTTAGTGTGTTATATACAGTACAGACCAAAAGTTTGGACACACCTTCTCATTCAAAGAGTTTTCTTTATTTTCATGACTATGAAAATTGTAGATTCACACTGAAGGCATCAAAACTATGAATTAACACGTGGAAATTATACATAACAAAAAAGTGTGAAACAACTGCAAATATATTTCATATTCTAGGTTCTTCAAAGTAGCCACCTTTTGCTTTGATTACTGCTTGGCACACTCTTGGCATTCTGTTGATGAGCTTCAAGAGGTAGTCACCTGGCGCAGCACCCCATCACTCCCCGTCTTGGTCAAATAGCCCTTACACAGCCTGGAGGTGTGTTTGGGGTCATTGTCCTGTTGAAAAATAAATGATGGTCCAGCTAAACGCAAACCGGATGGAATAGCATGCCGCTGCAAGATGCTGTGGTAGCCATGCTGGTTCAGTATGCCTTCAATTTTGAATAAACCCCCAACAGTGTCACCAGCAAAGCACCCCCACACCATCACACCTCCTTCTCCATGCTTCACGGTGGGAACCAGGCATGTAGAGTCCATCCGTTCACCTTTTCTGCGTCGCACAAAGACACGGGGGTTGGAACCAAAGATCTCAAGTTTGGACTCATCAGGCCAAAGCACAGATTTCCACTGGTCTAATGTCCATTCCTTGTGTTCTTTAGCCCAAACAAGTCTCTTCTGCTTGTTGCCTTTCTTTAGCAGTGGTTTCCTAGCAGATATTCTACCATGAAGGCCTGATTCACACAGTCTCCTCTTAACAGTTCTAGAGATGTGTCTGCTGCAAAAGGTGGCTACTTTGAAGAACCTAGAATATGAAATATATTTTCAGTTGTTTCACACTTTTTTGTTATGTATAATTCCACATGTGTTAATTCATAGTTTTGATGCCTTCAGTGTGAATTTACAATTTTCATAGTCATGAAAATAAAGAAAACTCTTTAAATGAGAAGGTGTATTCAAACTTTTGGTCTGTACTGTATATATTGTAGTAGTGTGGTACCCCAGGGGTGTGGTGACCCAGGATTCTCAACCAGGCAGGTTGAGGGGCTCCATGGTATTTGCTGGTTTAAGAGGAAACTGGCTTTTCAGTTTCCTCTGTATTTACTAAAATCCACTTTGGGACCTGGAGCCCGGGGATTTCGTAGAGATCCGGGTGGGATGAAATCCCCAGTCCTGAGTTCAGGCTTTAGAGGTGATCAGCACACTGATTGTGCAGGTGTGTGTGGGCCTAATAGGAGACTCAGGACCAGCATTCTGGGCTCCACCCTCCCCAGGAGTCCAGGCTTGCACGGGAGAACTCAGAGAGTGCAGGGGTGCACTGTGAAGTGGCTAGAGAAGCTGGAGAGTGCAGGCTGCACTGTGAAACCCCAGAGACCTGAGTCTAAGGTTGCTGACAGGAGTCAGGAGAGCTCCATGCTGGAGCCTGAGCAGTTGTGCTACTGCTGACAAGAGCCAGACAAGTATTTTCTTTGGCACGTATAAGCCAGGAGGCTGAAGGTACTGTTCTGTGTGGACAGTGAAAACCCCCTGCGTGGGAAACCTATGTTTGGATTTTGTTCATTTTTTGCCTTTTCAATAAAAGTGGGCCAACAAGCCCTTAAACATAGTTCCGGACTGGCGTGAATCGCTTAAAATCGCTTATCCCACTTGAGCTAAACACCCCCAATATTACAATATATATATATATATATATATACATTGCAGGCTTTGTGTTATCTTCCTTATTATCTTCCTAATAATACTGCAGGCAGTTGATTCTGCTAGCTGGAGTATATTCAGTCAGTGTACTGTATCCTGGGCACAGTGTGCAGCTAAACCTTTACTGCAGAGCGTTCCTGCTATTCTCTTCCTAATAATACTACAGGCAGGCAGTTGATTCAGCTAGCTGCAGTATATTAAGTCAGTGTACTGTATACTGGGCACAGTGTGCAGCTAAAACTCACTACACACAAATTCCTGTTGTTCTCTTCCTAATATACTACAGGCAGGCAGTTGATTCAGTTAGCTGCAGTATAATCAGTATATATATATATATATATATATACATCCCAGCTTTGTGCAGCTACATCTCACTGCAGGCCATTCCTTGTGTATCTATTCCAATACATCAAATACAGTATGTCTGGAAAGCCAACAAGGAGAGGCAGCCACTCACAGGCCAATAAAAGAGGGCAAGCAGGCTCTATGTCTAGAGGCAACAGTGCTGGTTGTGGACACGGTGCATCCTCATCAGCATGTGGCCGTGGGCCCAGAGTAGTGTGCCTGCCAATGCTGCTGCCAAAGCAGACTATTCCATTGGCTCCATGTCAACAGTCACTCCTTTCCTAGCCCCACCATCTATACGGAGGAGTCCCCCGAACTATTCGACCACAGTGTCGGGTACATGCTGCAGGAGGATGCACAGCCATTTGAAGGCTCCGATGATGGTATCCAGGTTGAGGAGGGGAGTAACGCAAGCCCAGAGAGAGGGGGTGCCCAAGAAGGGCAACAAAATGGCAGTCATGTTCCCCCAGCTGCAGCATACTACCAGGTTTGCTCCAGTGACGAGGAGGGGGGGGATGATGAGGTCACTGACGCTACATGGGTGACTGATAGGAGAGAGGAGGAGGCACATCTCCAATGAGGCAGGATGCCCTCCAGGGGCCAGCTTAAGGGCAGCCAACCAACTGCATCACACCGCAGAGCTGCGCATGTGCAGGTTGCTGCTGAATCTGCACGTTTTTCCAAAAGTTCTTTGGTGTGGGACTTTTTTGATATGTGTGCAGCAGATCGCACCATTGCTATTTGCAACATATGTCTGAAGAGTATCAAGCGTGGCCAAAACACCAGCCGCTGGGGCACCACATGCTTGACCAGACATGTGTCGAAGTTCCATGCAGTCCATTGGCAAGCGTACTTAAAAGACCCACACCAAAGAAAAAGGCGGACCTCTTCTTGCTCCTCATCAGCTGGGATCTCCAAACCCACTATACTTTCAGTCCTCTCAGAAACCTGCACTGAGAGGAATGAAGGTGTAGAATTAGGTGTGCCACTGCCAAGTACTTGCGGGCAATCTGCTATCGGTACACCAACGTCCGATTGTAGCAGGCAAATTTCCCTGGGCGGTCAGTGGTAAGGTGCATATTACCGCTGACTCATGGTCCAGCAGGCATGGACAGGGATGTTGCCTATCTTTCATGGCGCACTGGGTGACTCTGCTGGCAGCTGGGAAGGATGCAGGACAGGGTGCAGTAATGTTGGAGATTGTTCCGCCACCACACCTCCAAAATACTACTAGTGGTGATTTTGCCACACCTCTCTCCTCCACCCCCTCCTCTTCTTCTTCCTCCATGGCCTCTTCCTCTGCTGATTTGTCCTCGGAACCAGCGGTGCTCCGTAGGCGTTCAAGGGGCTACGCAAGCATGCAGGCAAAGAGATGCCATGCGGTGCTTGGGGGACAGGAGCCACACTGGGGCAGAGGTTCTGTCAGCTCTGCAGGGGCAGGCTCAGAGGTGGTTGACGCTACACCAGCTTCAGCCAGGAATGGTGGTTTGCGACAATGGCACCAACCTCCTCTCCGCCCTCCAACAGGGACACCTGACCCATGTGCCCTGTTTGGCTCACGTCCTTAACTTGGTGGTGCAGCAGTTCTTGGGCAGGTACCCGGGCTTACAGGATCTCCTGAGGCAGGCCAGGAAAGTCTGTGTGCTTTTCCGCTGGTCATATAATGCCAGTGCTCTGCTGGCTAACCTCCAAAAGGAATTAAACCTGCCCAAGAACCGCCTAATCTGTGACATGCCCACCAGATGGAACTCAACATTGGCCATTCTGCAGCGGCTGCACACGCAGCAGAGGGCCATCAACGAGTACCTGTGCGACTATGGCTCCAGGACAGGGTCAGGGGAGCTTGTTTTTTTTGCCACGTCAGTGGGTCATGATCAGGGATGCATGCACTGTCCTGTCACCATTTGAGGAGGCCACAAGGATTGTGAGCAGTGACAGTGCATGCATTAGTGATACTGTCCTTCTTGTCCACCTGTTGGAGCACACGCTGTGTGGAATAATGGACAAGGCACTTGAGGCAAAACAGGAGGACTTCCTTACCTCTCAAGGCCCCTTTTATCCAGTGTTCCTGCGGGCAGGCCCGCCGATCACACAGAAAGAGGAGAAGGAGGAGGATTGTGTCAGCATGGAGGTGGAGCTTAGCATCAGCAGCAGTATTCAAGGGATCATTTACAGTCCCCAGAAACCCATGAACTTGTACGTGGCTGCGGATCATGTTGTCCTTAGTGACCCAGAGGACTGCGGACCGAATGTTTCAGCAAGCCTACGCTGCATGGCCTCCCTGATCCTGCAAAGCCTGCAAAAGGATCCTCGGATTTGTGGTATCAAGGAGAGGGATCATTACTGGCTGGCAACCCTCCTTGATCCACGTTACAAGGGTAAGGTTGCAGACCTTATCCAGCCATTGCTAAGGGAGCAGAGGATGAAACATCTTCGGGAGGCCTTGCAAAAAGGTTTGTGCAATGCGTTTAAAGAGCCTGGGAGGTTACAAATTCCTGGTGCTGGACAATGTGTTGCTGAGGTCGGTCACAGAAGGAGCGGTGGAGAAGGTATGATCGGTTCCAGCAACCATCGCCAGCGCCTGATTTACATGGTACCAGCACCAGTGCCCAAGGCCCTCAACAGGGGCATGTAATTACAATTTTTGATCTAATATTTCACAGCAGGGCCTGTTCCTGCGCCCACCAGGAGTAACTGTGAGCAGGGCCAGATTAAGAACATCATGGGCCTGGTGCTGAGGATTTTGGTGGGGCCTTTTATAAATAATAAATAAATAAATGCGTGGGAATGACATGAACACAGCCTGGCCAAGGCAAGTGACCAAAGGCACAGAACCCAGAAGGAAGACCGGGTGAAGATGGAAGCACCCAGGCCCCGCATGATTCATCACAGCGCAGCACTGGAGGGCTCAGTCTGAAAATTTAAGTGTACCCTAATGTGCTAATATGCTGTGCATCCTTTTACGTTGTGGCATAACCTACCCTAGGGCCTCTAAAAAGTAGTAATGTCAGGAAAGTTTACTACCACTTTAATATCACAGGAGCCTCTCATGGGGCCCCTACTGACCCAGTGGCCCTTGGGCAGTGCCTAAGTGCACAGTTGCCAACATTTAAAAAATATTTTCAGGCACACTTTTTTATATAAGTGCTATATTTAGAGTAGCTGAGATCCCCGATGTTCCTCTATACATCATAGTAGTAATCACAAAATTAAATGAGTACTAATAATGGGGCAGAACAAATATGAGAACTGAGATTTCCTTTAGTTGAACTAACAAAAGTGTGTCCATTCTAGAGCTGGTAACATTGCGGATATTCAGTATAATTTTAAAGAACTGTTTTTGTGGGTAAACGACAAAGGGGAGGAGTATGGACGGTATATAAGTGGGAAGCATGTGCAGGTAAGGGAGAGGAATGTGGAGGGTCTAACAGTGGGCACTATGTACAGGAGAGGAGTGCAAAGGGTACGGCGATAGGCACTATGTACAGGAGAGGAGTGTGAAGGGTATGACAATGGGCAGTATGTACAGGAAGAGTGTGGGGGTATGACAGAGGGTAGTACGTACCAGAGAGAAGTGTGGAGGGTATGATGGGGCAGTATGTACAGGAGAGGAGTGTGGAGGGTATGACAGTGGGCAGTATGTACAGGAGAGGAGTGTGGACGGTATGATAGTGGGCACTATGTATAGGAGAGGAGTGTGGAGGGTATGACAGTGAACGCTATGTATAGGAGAGGAGTGTGGAGGGTATGACAGTGAACGCTATGTATAGGAGAGGAGTGTGGAGGGTATGACAGTGGGCACTATGTATAGGAGAGGAGTGTGGAGGGTATGACAGTGAACGCTATGTATAGGAGAGGAGTGTGGAGGGTATGACAGTGGGCACTATGTATAGGAGAGGAGTGTGGAGGGTATGACAGTGAGCAGTATGTACAGGAGAGAAGTGTGGAGGGTGCGACAGTGGGCACTATGTACAGGAGAGAAGTGTATGACAGCAGGCACTATGTACAGGAGAGGAGTGTGAAGGGTATGACAGTGGGCACTCTGTATAGGAGAGGAGTGTGGAGGGTATGACAGTGGGCATTATGTACAGGAGAGGAGTGTGTAGGGTATGACAATGGGCACTATGTATAGGAGAGAAGTGTGGAGAGTATGTACAGGAGAGCAGTGTGTAGGGTATGACCGTGGGCACTATGTATAGGAGAGAAGTGTGGAGGGTATGACAGTGAGCACTATGTACAGGAGTGGAAGGATATTTAGGGACTGCATAGTGGTTAATCGGGTCATACATGGATTGAAATTACGCCAATTATGCAGCCAGCCATAGTCGATCTATGTATGGGCTAGCTGGTTTTACACACGTCAATCTATTAATGGTCTTGAGTACAACCAGCCTGTTAGGTTTTTTCCAAAACAATCAGTGCTGCCAGCTATAGTTAGCAACACTGATCATTGTACGCACTGGCAGAACACAATAACACTGCAGGAGTGATTCCCCCATCCACAGGTCAGCAGATGAGAGGGTGTGTGGGGACAGGCTGGGGAGAGATACTAGTCAGTGGATGGATAGGCACTGGCTAGTATCAGAGCCAGATACACACAGGTTACATATGCCACAATCGTTAGAGCGAGAACATTAATTCTAGTACTAGACCTCCTCTGTAACTCTAAACATGTAACCTAAAAAAAAATTTAAGCATCGCTTAGGATACCAAAAAAAATCGTGCTAACTTAACTAACTAGTGTTTTTTTTAATGAATGAAACAGTTTTTTTCCCAAAAAAATGTTTGAAAAATTGCTGAGCAAATACCGTGCTAGAGCTGCACAATTAATCGTTAAAAAAATTGTGATTTCGATTCAACCCCCCTGACGATCTCCAATGCAGAGTTTGCCGATTCTTTCATGTAACAAGTGGAAAGACTTTCAGCTAACAAAAGAAAATATCTGGGCAGTCTGCCAAGTTTTTAACAGGAAACATTGGGCCAGATTCAGGTAGAAGTGCGGCGGCGTAACGTATCGTAGATACGTTACACCGCCGCAAGCTTTCATCGCAAGTGCCTGATTCACAGAGCACTTGCAATGAAAACCTAAACCGGCGGCCTCCGGCGTAAGCCCGCGTAATTCAAAGGGACGTGTGCCATTTAAATTAGGCGCGCTCCCGCGCCGGACCTACTGCGCATGCTCCCTTTTGAATTACTTTGCGCAAAGTGACGTCATTTTTTTTGAACAGCGACGCGCGTATCGTAATTCCGTATTCCCGGACGGCTTACGCAAACGACGTGAATTTTTAAATTTCGACGCGGGAACGACAGCCATACTTTATACAGCACATACGTGTGCTGTGTAAAGTTAAGGCACCCAAAACGACGACTAACTTTGCGACGGGAAACTAGACTAGCGGCGACGTAGCGAACGCGAAAAACCGTCGTGGATCGCCGTAACTCCTAATTTGCATACCCGATGCTGGTTTACGACGCAAACTCCCCCCAGCAGCGCCCGCGGTACTGCATCCTAAGATCCGACAGTGTAAAACAATTACACCTGTCGGATCTTAGGGATATTTATGCGTAACTGATTCTATGAATCAGTCGCATAGATACTCTGAGAGATACGACGGAGTATCTGAGATACTCCGTCGTATCTCCTTTGTGAATCTGGGCCATTGTAACTAACCTTCCTTCTTAGATCAAAGGGATACACTTCTGTGTGTAAAAAAAAAATCTGGGCAGTCTGCCAAGTTTGTAAACAACATGAAACATTGTAACCAACTATCTTCTTAGATCAAACTTCTGTGTGTAAATGCAGGAAATTTAACCACTTAAAGTCCAACACTTGTTTCTTAACCACTTAAGCCCCGAGCCTGTTTTTCAGATTCGGCGTTTACAAGACTAAAACAGATTTTTTTGCTAGAAAATTGCTTAAAACCCCCAAACATTATATATATTTTTTTCTTTAAGACGCTGGGCGGGACTGACGTTTTGACGTCACTTCTACCCAGCAATGCTATGAGGACGGGTGGGGGCCATCTTGCCCTCACTCGCATCCTCACACAACAGGCAGCAGCACCCGATCTCCTCTGCCGCTACCGACGGCTCCAGTAAGCGGCGGGAGGGGGGGCCCCTCTACCGCCACCAATAACGGCGATCTTGTGGCGAATCTGCCGCGGAGACCGCCGTTATCGTTTACAGAACCGCCCACTGAAAAGATGGATACCTCGGTTGTGGCAGCAGCTGCTGCCATTACCGAGATATCCATCTTTAAAAACAGGACGTATATATACAGTGGGCGGTCCGTAACCAGTTAAGTTAAAAAGCAATATTATTTACTAGAAAATTACTTGGAACCGCCAAACATTATATATATTTTAGCAGAGACTCTAGGGAATACAATGGCAATTGCTGCAATATTTTATGTCACACTGCATTTGCCCATTTCAATGAATAATAAAAACCATAAAAACAAAACAGTGAAGTTAGTCCATTTTTTTTTTTTGTTTTAATGTGAAAGATGATGTTACGCCGCAAGAATCGCGAGCAAGCAAAAAAATTGCAATTCTCATTTTAGCCAGAATCGTGCAGCTCTATACAGTGCAACATAAAAAGTGCAAAGACCACCATAGAGTAATTTTCTAGCAAAAAACAAATGATGATTTTTACATGTAGTAGAGAAGTGTCAGAATTGGCCTGGGTGGTAATGGGTTAATTACCATGAGTAATATACAAAAAATTATTATAAGCCCTGTGATCCTCTCAGTCTGCTGCAGTGTGTCAGCTTGTATTTATATTGGCCGCTCTAAATGTAGCTTCTGACAGACTGTGCAAGCAGGCCCATATCTCCGGAACCATAAATTATAGCCATCCCATATTTTGACCAGTTGCGGGGTAGATCTTCAACTGCCTACCCCCCAAATGTGGGGTTTCTATGACCTCTGGTCGTCGAGCTACAACCCCCAAAGTCGATCTTTTTTTTAATTATTATTATTATTTTATTTTTTTGGGCAAATGGGCCTATCTTGAGAAAGGGGCCTGGAGCTGCAGCTCCATCAGCCCCTATGGTAATCTGGCTCTGACTGTGAGGGCCTACAATGTGGTGGCAACACCAACACCTAAGGCCCAAATTTCTGCAGAGTATATAGGGCAGGCCCCTACTTTCAAACATCTGACTTACAAACGACTCCTACTTACAAATGGAGGGAGACAACAGGAAGTCAGAGGAAATCTAACCCTAGGAAGGGAAATTCTCTCTTGTAAGAGTTAATATGGGAAAAGCGTGTCTCCTCTCCACTGATGCTTTATCACCAATTTTTGTTTCCCTAAAAACCCCAAATTTTCAAAATACAATTGTCATTGGGACAGAAAGTGAGGTGAAATCTTCTGAACAGGTGCACAGACAGCAAAACAAATGTTTCAGGGGTGATGACCCTTCCCTATGTTTTCCAGAAAGCTTAAAAATAGATTTTTTTGGCTGAAGCTACACTTAAAAAATTGTACCTGTTTCAAATTACAAACAGATTCTACTTAAGAACAAACCTACAGTCCCTTTCTTGTTTGCACCGCCTGTATACTGCTGTTCAGAGTATATAGGGCCTGGGGGCCCCACACCTTTCCTTTTTTTAATTTGGGTGCGGGGTTCCCCTGTATATCCATACAAGACCCAAAGGGGCTGGTAATCGGCTGGGGGGTACCCATGCTGTTTTTCTCAATGATTTTCATCCATATTGCCGGGACCAGACATTACATTAAAGCCACAAGCAGTTTTAAATGACTTTTATTCCTTTAGAAATGTCAATTTGTGTAGGGACAGTTCTTAACACGGGAAACACGCACCACTTTACAGGCATACTATAGACACCCCCCCCCAGGCACGATATTTAAAGGAATATTTCACTTTTATTTTTTCACTTTAAGCATCATTAAAATCGCTGCTCCCGAAAAAACGTCCGTCTTTAAAACTTTTTTTTGCATTGATACATGTCCCCTAGCATGCATATTAGGCCCCGTACACACGACCGAACATGTCTGCTGAAACTGGTCCGCGGACCAGTTTCAGCAGACATGTTCGGTCGCGTGTAGGCCCAAGCGGACAGGATTCCAGCGTACATTTGCCCGCCGGGCCTTTTTCCAGCGGGCAAATATTTCCAAACTTGTTTAGAAACAGCCCGCTGGAATCCTGTCCGCTTGGACATGTTCGGTCGTCTGTACAGACCTACCGTACATGTCCGAGCGCCCGCCATCCCTCGCATGCGTCGAATGACTTTGACGCATGCGTGGAAGCATTGAACTGGCAGGGCCGCCCACGTCGCCACGTCATCGTCGCGGCGACGGCACGGCCACGCCCCGCGTATTGTTTACGCGCGGATTTCTGTATGATGGTGAGTACAGCCATCATACAGAAATCCCCGGGCAGACATGTACGGTGAAAACGGTCCGGCGGACCGGTTTCATCGTACATGTTTGCTTGTCTGTACAAGGCCTTAGGCTTTCAAAATTCGCATTTTTGATTTCTCACGTTCGAGTCCCATAGACTTTAACGGTGTTCGAAAGTTCGTGCAAACTTTCGGTCTGTTCGCATGTTCTGGATGCAAACCGAACAGGGGGTGTTCGGCTCATCCCTAATCAAGGGGCACAGAGCACTATAGTAATTACTATATGGGTTATATGCCCACTATCAGGTGATGGACACTGGCATAATCAAGGCATGAGGTTCACCTCTATATAACCCCTCCCATACAGGAAATACCTCAGTTTTTTCGCCAGTGTCTAAAGGCGTTGGTCACGGTTAAAGTGTTACACTCCATGAATGGCTTGGACGGGTCAGGGGGCTACGCTATCGGATCCATTTAAAAAGTCTAAAAAAGACAAAAGTGTATGGTACCCGAGCCTCGGTACGGAAGAACGAGGTCTTACCTGTAACGCTTCTCTCAGGAAGTGATGGGAGTCACTTTTGGGCACAGGGTGACGAAGAAAATAATGAACACTGAGAATATGTCTTGGATTACCTAAAATGGGACAGTAATATTTATCCACAATATCTCCCAGGATATATGTAAATACTATTTTTGGTTTGTTTGATTCTGAACTCAACATGTTAATTGAAAGAGCTGATTACATTGGCCTCTGTACAATGTAGGAGACGGGCCGACTCCTACTGGAGCGTCTGCTATTGTGAGAATATGTCCTGTGTTTAAACTTATGATAATGTATCATCTACTCGCAGGGATCCTCAAACTACGGCCCTCCAGATGTTGTAGAACTACACATCCCATGAGGCATTGTAACACACTGACATTCACAGACATGACTAGGCATGATGGGAATTGTAGTTCCTGAACAACTGGAGGGCCGTAGTTTGAAGACCCATGATCTACTGTGTAAAGCTCTGTGACAACAAGTCTGACCCGTAGTGAAATCCTGATTTATCATAACAATGACCAGGCTGCTTTAAAAGGATTAGCTAATTAGCTCAGGTTAATTAGGTTTCTGGTCACAGTTGTATTTTCAGAGTAATGTGAGCAGGACATATACACCTCCTCTGCTACTGTATTTAAGATTTGTAGTCTGGTGCTAATAAATGAGATTCCTGTTTGACCCTCAACACAGAGCCTCGTCTCGTACATGGGGGAGAATTATTCGCATGGGGTTCTTCTTCGGCTGATTTAAAGCGTTAGTAAAGGAAATAAAAATGTTTCCATTTAAAATAACATGTTATACTTACCTCCACTGTGCAGTTCGTTTTGCACAGAGTGGCCCCGATCCACGTCTTCTGGGGTCCCTCGGCAGCTGTCTCTGTCCTGCCCGCAATTACTCACCACAGTTGTGCGAGAGCTCGCATGGTGGTCAGTAATTGCGGGTGTGCTCCCGTGATACAGCGAGCGGCCATAGCCGCTCACTGTATCACTCGCCCCGCCCCCTCGGCGTGCCGCGCCACTGGATGTGATTGACAGCAGCGCCAGCCAATGGCTGCGCTGCTCTCAATCCATCCGCTCTAGCCAATCAGCGCCCAGGGTGTGCGGCGAAGAGGATCTCGGGACCGCTCGGGACTTTCGAGGGGTCAGGTAAGTATAACTGGAGCTCGGGGGGGGGCGGCAGCATCCAATGTTTTTTCACCTTAATGTATAGATTGCATTAAGGTAAAAACAAATTGTCTTTACAACTCCTTTAAGTGTTCGGTAGCTGCCTTTGTGTTCGGGAATAGAATGTCCTAAATGACTTTAACCCCTTTCATAGAGCGGGGCTGTTCAACTCTGTTAATGTAACATTTAGGCTCTGTTCACACCTAGGCGTATATATTAAACACTTAGGCTGCATTCACACCTTGGCGTACAAAATCGCAGCGTTTTGTCCCGCGAATTGCGGCAACAAATTGCGGCGTTTTGTACCGCGATTTGTGGCGACAAAACGCTGCGATTGTGAATGCAGCTGTACCCCCTCTATGGAGATGGTTCACATCTCCACGCCGTACGCCTGCCGCCTGAAAACAAGTCCCGGACCTTTTTTTCAGGCGGCTTTCGGCGTTCGGCATAGGAGATGTGAACCATCTCCATAGAGGGGGTACAGCTGCATTCACAATCGCAGCGTTTTGTCACCGCAAATCACGGTACAAAACGCCACAATTTGTTACCGCAATTCGCGGGACAAAACGCCGCGATTTTGTACGCCAAGGTGTGAATGCAGCCTAAGTGTTTAATTATCTAACATGTTTCTGCCTAGTCCTCAACCTGTAAACAGGGAACATAACACACTTGTCAAGATTTAAGGAGCTGTGTCCGTCCATGGACTCAGAGAAAAGCATTTTACGGTGAGTACAAAAAATCCTATTATTTTCTTTCTCGTACATCACGTATACATTACTACTTGGGACAGAGCCTTGAAGGGAGGAAGACACACTGTATGAAAACTAGACATGTGCAATTTCGTTTTGTTTCTAATTTGTTTTTTTACGGAAATTCGTTAATTACGAATTTTCGTATTTACAAATTTTTTATTTACAAATTTTCGGACTTCCGAAAATTTTTAATTTATAAATTTTCGAATTTTTTAATTTTTCAAATCTTAGAATTTTTCAATTTTAGAATTTTTCAATTTTAGAATTTTTCAATTTTTCACTTTTCCAATTTCAAATTTTTCAGATTTGGAATTTTTCACATTTCGAATTTTTCAATTTTCGGAATTTTTAGAATTTTCAAAATTCCGAATTTCGAATTTCGAATTTTTGGAATTTCGAATTTTTCAAATTTCGAATTTTTCACTTTTCCAATTTCGATTTTTTCAGATTTGGAATTTTTAAAATTTGGAATTCATCAAATTTGGAATTTTTCGAATTTTTCAAATTTAGAATTTTTCAATTTTCGGATTTTAGAATTTTTCACTTTTCCAATTTCACATTTTTCAGATTTGGAATTTTTCAAATTTAGAATTTTTCAGTTTTCTGAATTTTTAGAATTTTCAAAATTCCGAATTTTCGAATTTCGAATTTTTCAATGTTCGAATTTTTCACTTTTGCAATTTCGAATTTTTCAGATTTGGAATTTTTCAAATTTCAAATTCATCAAATTTGGAATTTTAGAAATTTGGAATTTTTCAATTTTCGAATTTTTCAATTTTCGAATTTTCGTATTTCGAAAAATTCGAAATTCTAAAATTTAAAAAATCGAAAATTTAAAAAAATGTTTCAAATTTCGAATTTTTCAATTTCCGAATTTTTGAATTTTCGTATTTCCGAAATTTCGAAAATTGAAAAATTCGAAATGTCAAAAAAAAAATTTGTTTCATTCGTTTTTTCGTTTCATTCGTCTTTTGCTTTTTTGGAAATCCGAAAATTTCCCGAATTTACGAAAAAAGCAAAAACGTTTTTTTTTTTTTTTTTTTCGAAATTTCTGAATTTACGAAAAAATAAAAAAAACGAATGAAACAAAAACGGAAAAAAAATATTTTTCGAATTTCCCGAATTTACGAAAAAATTTAAAAAACGAAAATAACATAAACGAAAAAAACGACTTTTTTGGCAGTGCACATGTCTAAATTTAAAACACCATCAGATTTATACAGCAGCCAGCAAGACACTACAGCCAAAACCCGAGTCCTCTGCTGCCTTAACATCCGATCCACCTGAAAAATCTTGTGAGCGTATGTACCGAAGAACAAGTAGCAGCCTAGCAAATCTGCGCCACTGATGCCTGATGGTGAAAAGCCCAGAAGGTTCCAACACCCCTGGTAGAATGAGCTCTAACCCCGAATGGAATAGCTTTACCTTTCAGGCCATAGGCCTAAGTGATCAATTGGCTAATCTAAAGTGAAATGGATGCCTTGGAAGCCGCTGGACCCCTCTTGGAGCCTTCTGGCAAAACAAAAAACGCATCAGAACTTCTGATGCTTGCAGACCTTTCCAGGCAGACTCTGACCACCGACACCACATCCAAAAGGTGCAACTGCTTCTCTTTTGGCAACCCTAAAGAAGTCATGAGGTGTGACGTAACGGCGTAGGGAGTGCGGGAGGCTGACGCAGGCCTGAAAGTAGCGTAAGAAGGAGTCCACCCTGATAGTGTTTAATAAAGCTGTTTTAATTATTTACAACATACTACGCTATTGGAGGCCTTTTCTTCTCTCATTCCCCACATTCATGCCCCACAATGTGGAGCGGATTGTGAGAGTGGATAAAATTTGGCCACCTGCAGGAACAGCGGTCACTGACAGCTAGAGCCACCACAGAGCCTGATGCCGCGTACACACGGTCGTTTTTTGGCATGACATAAAATTACATTTTTAAAAACGTCATTTAAAATGATTGTGTGTGGGCTTCACATCCTTTTCCGTCTTCTGAAAAACGACACAAAAAAAATTCGAACATGCTTCAATTTTTTATGTCGTTTTTGAAAATGTCATTTTTTGTGTTGTAAAAAATGATCGTGTGTGGGCTAAAACAACGTTTTAAACCCGCGCTTGCTCAGAAGCAAGTTCTGAGATGGGAGCGCTCGTTCTGGTAAAACTACCGTTCAGAATGGAGTAAGCACATTCGTTAGGTTTCAAATTATTGAAGAAAAGAATGCGCTGCATTACACAATGCTTTTTAACCACTTGCCGACCGCGCGCCGTCGTTATACGTCCACAAGGTGGCTCTGCTGGGCGAGAGCACGTAATATGACGTCCTCTCTCCCAGCCGCCACTAGGGGCGCGCGCGCGCCGCCGGAGGCACGCGCCCCCGACTCCCGTGCGTGTGCCCGGCGGGCGCGATCGCCGCCGGGCACACGCGATCGCTCGGTACAGAGTGGGGACCGGGAGCTGTGTGTGTAAACACACAGCTCCCGGTCCTGTCAGCAGGGGAAATGCTGATCTTCGGTTCATACAATGTTCATACAAACCGAGGATCAGTGTTTCCCCTAGTGAGGCCACCCCCCCCCCCCCCCCACAGTAAGAACACACCCAGGCATACTTAACCCCTTCCCCGCCCCCTAGTGTTAACCCCTTCACTGCCAGTGGCATTTTTATAGTAATCCAATGCATTTTTATAGCACTGATCGCTATAAAAATGCCAATGGTCCCAAAAATGTGTCAAAAGTGTCCGAAGTGTCCGCCATAATGTCGCAGTACCGAAAAAAAAAATCGCTGATCGCCGTCATTACTAGTAAAAAAAATACAATAAAAATTACATAAAAATACCCCCTATTTTGTAAACGCTATAACTTTTGCGCAAACCAATCAATAAACGCTTATTGCGATTTTTTTTTACGAAAAATATGTAGAAGAAAACGTATCGGCCTAAACTGAGGAAAAGAGAAAAAAAAAAAATTTATATATATTTTTGGGGGATATTTATTATAGCAAAATGTAAAAAATATTCATTTTTTTCAAAATTGTCGCTCTATTTTTGTTTATAGCGCAAAAACTAAAAACCGCAGAGGTGATCAAATACCACCAAAAGAAAGCTCTATGTGGGAAAAAAAGGACGCCAATTTTGTTTGGGAGCCACGTCGCACGACCGCGCAATTGTCTGTTAAAGCGACGCAGTCCCGAATCGCAAAAAGTACTCTGGTCTTTGGGCAGCAATATGGTCCGGGGGGTAAGTGGTTAATGCTACACTAAAATCCTCATTTGCTGCTGCTGATATTGTTTCATAGTTATGACATGTTTTTTACTTTATTATTTATTGTTATCTAATGTTTTGTTTTTTGTGTTGTGTTTTTTAGGCAGATCTCCATCTAAAAAAAAAAAGTCTATTTTAAATATTGTTATGTAGCTATTTTTTTGGGGTAATTAATTTTTTTTTTTTTTTTTTTTTTAAAGTGTATTTTGTGCGTGTGCTCGAGAGAGGAGCTGGACTGCAGGAGTTGGGAGTAGGCAGGCCTCCCCCAGAGGCAATCTGCCACCTTTCTCCATGCCCCGGGTGGCAATGGCGGGTGTGTGAGGGGGTCCTCCCACACAGCCCGCCCTACCTGCTCCGCTTTGAAGCCCAACGGGGCAGAGGGACTCCCTATAAGGGAGTGAGAGGATTAGCCAGCTCAACCAGCCCCATTAGTCCTTCGCCTCTCTTTAGAGACCGCGTGGTCAATGTGCGTGTGTTAACCCAATTTAGAGTGCGTGTGTAGGTGTGGTGGTTTTTGTGGGAGGGGGGTGGGCGTACTAAGCACAGGCTTACCTTGCATAGCACACCCACCGGGAGCCGGGCTGAGACCACCAAACTCAATTCACATGAAGCCGAGACCGGGATCCGAACCTCTAGCTGCAGAGGTGAATGGCTTGTCAGCGCAGTGCCAATCGCGTTGAGCCACCGCAGCTCCCTCTGGGGGTAATTAATTTGATAATATTTTAGACTGCTTTCCATTTATTTATTTTTTAGAGTGTGTCAAGTTACCACAACAACATAATTATTTCTTACAATTTACCCACAAGGAGGTTGTTGTCCCTTGTTAATTAAAAAAAATTTTTTTTTTAAATGTGGCTGCCTACTCACTTACCGATCTCTGTATTCTAAAAAAAAAAAAACACATGGTCAAATTTTGGGAGCAAACCAAAAAGCCATTTTTTTCTGGTATAATGAAATAACTTAAAATTAAACACTGATGGCAAACTAAAACCAAACAAAATAAAAACAAAGAAGCCAAGGAAGGCAGCACTGGAGTGCGTGCTTGCATTTGTAAAGACAAGGGTCCCCAAAGCCAACAATCAAGGCTGTGAGGGGAAAAAAAAAACCATTAGGGGCACCATCTCAACGTTTGGACTTGGACTTGGTAGTAGTCTTCCCTGCAGTCTTCCCTGCAGACCGAGTCCTCGCAGGCTGGGTTCCTGGAGGCAAGGTTGTGCCAGGAGCCAGAGCAGGCTCAGGAAGAGGAGGAGCAGGGGAAGGAGAAGGAGGAGCAGCAAGTACAGGAGGAGCAATCCGCACAATGTCGATGTCGTCATCGAGCTGCCCCAGTGTGGCCATGTTTATGGCCTTGAAGATGAGGGTTTCACAGCGCACACGCTGGCCCCGCTCCAGTTTGGAGTTTGGCTGTGATGAGCGCTGCAAAAACCCTCTTCTTCTCTGGGTGGCTCTCGGATGGCCGCAGTTGCTTCGCGAAGCAGGGCCTGGGTCTCCTCCTCCATTTGCATAAGCCTCCTGGCCCTTTTCGCAGGAGTGCGGAGAGGAGGGATCCGGGAGATCGTATCACGCCGGCGTGCCTCCTGTCTCCCACTGGGGCCTGCCACCTCCTGGCTCCCAGTGGGCTCTGCCACCTCCTGCCTTGCAGTTGGGCCTACCTCCCCTGGCTCCCTGTGGGGCCTGCCTCCTCCTGGCTTTGCTCGGTCTGTGTATAAAAAAAAGGGATATTATTTGTTGTCTTCATAAATCACACACATTTTTAAAATCATGACAGATGCAAATGGAATGCTAATATATATTACACACAGGGCCGCCATCCAGAATTATGTAGCCCCTTACACAGCTTTAGACATGGGCCCCCTGGAGCAGGGGGGGTTGCTGCCGCCTGAAATAGAGAAGCGGGGGGCCTTTACCCAAAATAGAAAATTAGAAAAAAATATATATTTTTAAAAAACTTGCTTATTACCAAAAAGGGGGGTTGTCATCCGGGGCCCCTTACAGGTGTATTGCCTGTACCCCCCTGATGGCGTACCAGAAAATTACACACAATTATTCTGACCCCTGCATTTTTCAATCTTGTCCCCATCATGTTTTGCCACTACTGTCTATTGATATGTTCAACACTTTTTGTTCAATCCTTTTAAATTTGGAACACTAGTAACATCAATTTGACATCATTATTATACTTTGAGTCCCCAAAATTGTTAGCAAAATGCAATACCTGGCTCCATGGTTCACAATCAGGGTCCTCCAGGAACTCTTGCTCTTCCTCCAAGGTTGCCTGCTCTTGCCTGCAGGGAAGACTGGAGGATTGACTGCAGGGAAGACGGGACCGATCTCTTGGGGGAAGGGTAGACAGGGATGGCCTGGACTCAATGTGGTCATCCAGGAACTGCAGCTGACCATAGTACCACAGGTTTGGCTTGTAGATGCTGTCAGCTGCAGCCCCAGATCTCATTGAGGCCAGGACTTGTACCTGTTGGGTCCTGTAGGTGCCCCTAATGGAATTTATTTTTTGTTTCACAGTCTCGACTGTGGCGTTGGGGACCCTTGTCTTTACAAATGCAAGCAGGGTCTCCCGTGCTTTCTTCCTGGCATCTTTGTTTTTATTTTGTTTGTTTTTAGTTTGCCACAGTATTGGCAGATCCTTCCATCGTTGTATAAATTCTGTGAAGAAATCTGCTTATTTGAAGGCCTCCATTATTTCTGCAAGTCCTAATAAGCTTTATCACTATATCTAGCCCACAAACCTATCCACTAATAGCATCAAAAATATAGTTACGTACCGTCGTATGACACGATTGTTTACTTCCGCCTTCTTCCACAGACTGTGAACGGTGCTTTCACTCACGTGGTATCCCTTTATACACTGCGCACGCATGACGCTCCGCACGTTACCCCACCCCTGACATTCGGTCTAGTCCTTTCCCCGCACCTTCTCTCTCGTTTAATGAGGAACAACTATATGGAGGACATGCAGAATATTGCAAACTCTAGCCAGGAGCTAGGCCAGGCCCAAGCAGACACAAGAACCAGGCGAAGGAGGTACAAGGCCTCAAATATGTCCTTTCAGGAGATGGTGGAGATGGTGACCATCTTAAGGAGGGAGGACTATGATGCCAAACATGGCCCTTACAGGTATCCCAACAAAGTGAAGGCCGAAATAATGGAGAAAGTGGTGAGGAGTCTCCACCAGAAATTTGGGGAAAAGCAGGACCAAAGAGCAACTCAGGAAAAGGTGGTCTGACCTGAAACTAAGAGAGCCAGAGCAACTGGAGAGGATAAAAAGAGTCATTAGAAGAAGTAAGTCATTTTCCTGTGTAATAATTTTTTTGGTTTCTTCTTTGCGGCATGTGCTTTTTCTTTCAGGTTGTACTGTATGTATTTTATGTTTGTGGGCACAATAATTGGTCGTAGGAGTCGTCGTTCATTCGATGACTTAAATAATAAAAGATGATCTTTTTGAGAAATGTCATCATGCCTAGTTCGCATGGCCAAATGGGAATTTACTGTATCAAACAAAAAGATCATCTTTTTATTATTATACTGATCGAATGAAAGACGACTCCTACGACCAATTATTGTGCCCACAAACATGAAAGTTGCGACATTTTGCTTTTTTTATGCAAGATCAATTGTGGAATTAATGTAGATGTGTTCCTAACTAGATTGTACTAATCAAAAATAAGTCAATATACAGTAAAAGGAGAGTCTGCTCAGCAGTTGGTTACACATGTGGACTCAGTAGCACAATTGTTGGCCACAAGAACAACCTATTTATGGTGTCACACAGAGGTGAGATGATCCAGTGGATACTTGGTTAGCTTCCATGCAGAAAACTAGACCAAAGATAAAAAGAATTTAACGAGCTTTGGGAATGCTTACACTCCTGTGTTCTGCTTAGAAGGGTTGTTAAAACCAACAATAGTCCCACAATTTGTAAAAAGAATGATTCATATTCCTCTTTCAGGCCTCTAATCTTTTTAAATCATGTTTCCCTTTTCTTCAATCTCATAGGGCGCAATCAAGCGTCAAGGCAGGAGCAGCAAAACACACAAGCCACACCCCAGAGGGATGTTGAGAAAGTGGAACCTGCCACCACATCCGGTAAAGTATCATATACCACAGCTTCAGGTCATCTAGATGTAGGCCTACATAATTTTTTTTTTTTATATTTTATTGGATTTTCAAGAGATAAATATACAACAATAAATAGGCGCATAAAAGGTTGTGAATATACAATGAAAACATGGTACATCATTACAAAGAGGTACATGACGTATCCATAAATATATTGAAAAAATATATATAAGTAGGGCAGGATAAGGGAAGCCTAGGGAAAGGTAAGAAGAGGGAGAAGGAGACGAACAGATCAAAGAAATCAGAAAAGGATATGAGAAATACAATATGGTATATTCATAAGATGTCAACAGTAAGAACACATTTAAGAAGCATTCAAAGAAGATAAACATAAATTAAGTCATATTCATGTAGTCAATAATAGTTGAAATTCATTAGATTTTGTAAAATGAAACCAGCAAGCCCATTTGTCAAGAAAACATTTAGAGCCGGTTCACACTGGGGCGATTTGTGATCCGACTTGAAATCGCCTCAAGTCGTCCCAAGTCGTGCTGTCAAGAAAAACAATGCAAGTGAATGGGACTGGTGTTAATACACACTACTCAAGGCGATCCGACTTCAAAAGAAGTTCCTGTACGACTTCAATCCGACTTGTAGGCGATTCCTACCCATTGATTTCAATGGAAGTAGCTTTCAAGTCTGATCACTGTTCATAGTGAGGCGATTTTGCCAGAAGCAGAGAGGAGTTTACCCAGAAGCCACCAGGTACTCCCCTGTCCCCAGGCAGCCCCCACCTTCTTGGCACGGATTACTTTCACTTTCTTAGTACGTTGTCTCTGTTTGCACCATGGCTGCCAGAGTTAGGAAAGAGGCCGTGGATAATGAGTCCCTTATGAGGCTGGTAAAAGAGAGACCATGCCTCTACGACAAGAGGGACCCCTTTTACAAGGACCAAATGAAGAGGGACAATGCCTGGCTGGACATTTCTCGCCTGAGGATTGGGGCATATTGTCTGAGACCGACCGCACTGCCAAAAGTAAGTTTAACCTTTTTATTATATGTCTATTTTCCTTGCCTAGGCATGCTGGTTGTAGTTCCATACATGCCACTTGTTTGCACAGAGAATGGCGGCATGAACTCCCTCTTGAAGACAGCAACAATAGAGCACACCGGCATCAATAGATCCCCTGGCAGGAACAGTATATCCCATGCTGGCAATAGTAGATGCAGACAGGAACCATAGATTCCCCAAAAAAGTAGATCCCTAACAGGAACACTACTTCAAATGACAAGAACAACAATAGATCCCTGATCGGAACACTAGTTCACATGATAACAACAATAGATCCTTGACAACACTAGATCCCTGGCAGGAACAACAGATCCCCCAACAACAATAGATCCCTGATGGGAACACAAGTTCACATGAGAACAACAATAGATCATTGACAACATTAGCTCAATAGCATGAACAAAAGATCCCCCAACAACAATAGATCCCTGAAAGGAACACAAGTTCACATGAGAACAACAATAGATCCTTGACAAAACTAGATCCCTGGCAGGAACAACAGATCCCTCAACAACAATAGATCCCTGATTGGAACACAAGTTCACATGAGAACAACAATAGATCCTTGACAAAACTAGATCCCTGGCAGTAACAACAGATCCCCCAACAACAATAGATCCCTGATCGGAACACTAGTTCACATGAGAACAACAATAGATCATTGACAACATTAGCTCAATAGCATGAACAATAGATCCCCCAACAACAATAGATCCCTGATCGAAACACAAGTTCACATGAGAACAACAATAGATCCTTGACAACACTAGATCCCTGGCAGGAACAACAGATCCCTGATCGGAACACTAGTTCACATGAGAACAACAATAGATCCTTGACAAAACTAGATCCCTGGCAGGAACAACAGATCCCCCAACAACAATAGATCCCTGATCGGAACACTAGTTCACATGAGAACAACAATAGATCCTTGACAAAACTAGATCCCTGGCAGGAACAACAGATCCCCCAACAACAATAGATCCCTGAAAGGAACACAAGTTCACATGAGAACAACAATAGATCCTTGACAAAACTAGATCCCTGATCGGAACACAAGTTCACATGAGAACAACAATAGATCTTTGACAAAACTAGATCCCTGGCAGGAACAACAGATCCCCCAACAACAATAGATCCCTGATCGGAACACAAGTTCACATGAGAACAACAATATATCTTTGACAAAACTAGGTTCCTGGCAGGAACAACAGATCCCCCAACAACAATAGATCCCTGATCGGAACACAAGTTCACATGAGAACAACAATAGATCCTTGACAACACTAGATCCCTGGCAGGAACAACAGATCCCTCAACAACAATAGATCCCTGATCGGAACACAAGTTCACATGAGAACAACAATAGATCTTTGACAAAACTAGATCCCTGGCAGGAACAACAGATCCCCCAACAACAATAGATTCCTGATCGGAACACTAATTCACATGAGAACAACAATAGATCATTGACAACATTAGCTCAATAGCATGAACAATAGATCCCCCAACAACAATAGATCCCTGATCGAAACACAAGTTCACATGAGAACAACAATAGATCCTTGACAACACTAGATCCCTGGCAGGAACAACAGATCCCTGATCAGAAACACTAGTTAACATGAGAACAACAATAGATCCTTGACAAAACTAGATCCCTGGCAGGAACAACAGATCCCCCAACAACAATAGATCCCTGAAAGGAACACAAGTTCACATGAGAACAACAATAGATCCTTGACAAAACTAGATCCCTGGCAGGAACAACAGATCCCTCAACAACAATAGATCCCTGATCGGAACACAAGTTCACATGAGAACAACAATAGATCTTTGACAAAACTAGATCCCTGGCAGGAACAACAGATCCCCCAACAACAATAGATCCCTGATGGGAACACAAGTTCACATGAGAACAACAATAGATCCTTGACAAAACTAGATCCCTGGCAGGAACAACAAATCCCTCAACAACAATAGATCCCTGATCGGAACACAAGTTCACATGAGAACAACAATAGATCCTTGACAAAACTAGATCCCTGGCAGGAACAACAGATCCCTCAACAACAATAGATCCCTGATCGGAACACAAGTTCACATGAGAACAACAATAGATCCTTGACAAAACTAGATCCCTGGCAGGAACAACAGATCCCCCAACAACAATAGATCCCTGATGGGAACACAAGTTCACATGAGAACAACAATAGATCCTTGACAAAACTAGATCCCTGGCAGGAACAACATATCCCCCAAAAACAATAGATCCCTGATCTATTGTAACGCACAGAGAGCATTTTAGACACAGGAAAACAGGGAACAGGGAAGAAGAAATCAAACAGGAAGAAGAATGATGTCAGAAGAGCTTAGTAGCTCTGATTGGCCATTTCTGACATTCCCTGTCCTGGAGGCGATTTATAAATCGCCCCAGATTGCCTCAGATCGCCCTGTGGTTCACATTCAAGTCGTGTCGGAATCGCCTCTGGAAGTCGCGCTGGAAGTCGGATCGCCCCAGTGTGAACCGGCTCTCAGGCGAATCCCTGGATTGGTGGATTAAATCTTCCATATTAGCAATATGTTGCACTTTGCGTAACCATTCTGAGACAGTAGGGGGAGAAGATTGTAACCATTTAATGGGTATGCAAAGTTTAGCTGCATTGATAAGGTGTAGAATGATCGTATTTTTGTATACTGAATGAGGTAAGGAAAAGTGATGTAAAAAGGCCTACATAATTTTAATACATGGTTTGGTCCCACATTTCAGGAGCTCTTCGTGCTGGTGACGGATTTGACACATACAGTGCCCAGCTGTTGATTGGAGAGGTGTTGTCCTGCAGGGCTGACATTGAAGACATACATCTCGCTTCAAGGGAGATTCGAGCTAAAACCAAAAGGGTGTAACAAAAGCTCAAAAATTTGATGGATGTTCTGGGGAGGGTTTGAAATATGTTTTTAGAAAGTTTTATTTTTGTTTGTTTGCATGTTTTTTACTTAAACATTTATGTTTAGAAAAAAAAATACCTGATATTATATGTAAATGAGAAAAAAAAAAAAAAAAAAAAAAAAAATGATTTTATATGTAAATGAGAAAAAAAATGATTTTATATGTACCGTATTTATCGCGGTATAACGCGCTCCCGCGTATACCGCGCACCCCTAAAGTTGCCCCGAATCCTGTGGAAAAAATGTTTTTTTTTGTACTTCCAGTTTTGGTGTCTTCCGTCGGGTCCGGCGTCCGTCTGCGGCTTTGGGTGTCCTCTTCGTCGGGTACGGGTCCTTCTGCGGCTTCCGGGGGTCCTCTTCGTCGGGTACGGGTCCTTCTGTGGCTTCCGGGGGTCCTCTTCGTCGGGTCCGGCGTCCGTCTGCGGCTTCGGGGTGTCCTCATCGTCGGGGTCCGGCGTCCTTCTGCGGCGTCCTCCCCGCTCATTTCCAGCGCCGAGTTTGAATACTGCGCTGACATATACCGAGCACAGTACACTCGTGTATCGAAGGGCAGGCTCGGCAACTCTCGCGCTGACGTCCTGTACACTCAGGACGTCAGCGCGAGAGGCGCCGAGACTGCCCGAAGATACACGAGTGTACTGCGCTCGGTATATGCCGGCGCAGTATTCAAATTCGTGGCGGGAAAGCGGGTATCGGCGTATACCGCGCACCCACGATTTTGCCCTGATTTTATATGTAAATGAGGAAAAAAAACTGATTTTATATGTAAATGAGAAAAAAAAATACCTGATTTTATTTGTAAATGAGAAAAAAAAATACATGATTTTATATGTAAATGAGAAAAAAAAATTCAAAAACCGGATTTTATATGTAAATGAGAAAAAAAAAAAAGAAAACCATGATTGTATATATTTTAAAAAATAAACATATTTGGCTACTCAAAACTGTGTGGCTTGTTATTATATCAATACTGCCTAAATAAAAGAACTCATCTCGATTTGTGCTAGTAACATTGACAATGATGGATATTTAGTACATCAAAAAAACATGGCACTATGATAACCTAGGAGAAAGCTACAATAACACAAATTAAAAATTACTAAAACAAATAAAATTAATAGACTGTTTCTTGCAGAAAATACATTTTTTTATTCAGCCAAGATCTTTTATTGGAATGGCCTCCCATCCCCATAAAATAATCGACATATTTTTGCCGCACATCACGGGCGCTTTGGGGGGCCAAGCCTGTATGGCTAGCCTCACGGGCCGCCCCCGGAGCTACATCAACAGCCTCATCAGGCACTACTGTTAAATAGGTAGAAGAATGTCTTTTGAGAAAGTTATGCAAAATACAGCAATATACGATTATATGGTTCCACTTGTATTCTGCCATGTTTATTGCCGTCATAAATAAACGGAATCGGCTGACCATGATGCCAAAGGCGTTCTCAACTCCCCGTCTGGCTCTGGCCAGCCTATAATTAAAAACCCTCCTCTCAGGGGTGAGGGTGCATTGGGGAAATGGCCTCATGAGGTGGCAATCCAAGGTCCTCCGACTGAAGCTGTTGGGCGAACTCAGTCTGAGCAAAGACCCCGCCATCCGACATCCGCCCATTTTTCCCCAACATCCAGGTACAAAAACTCATAGTTGGCAGACACCACCGCCATCGGCACGATGCTGTGGAACCCCTTGTAATTAAAATAATGGGATCCCGAAAGGGGTGGTGGCACGATGCGGACGTGCTTGCCATCAATGGCTCCTCCGCAGTTCGGAAAATGTCCCAACGCTGCGAGAAGTCCGCTGCCACAGTCTGCCATTCCTGTGGCGTGGTGGGGAACTGTAGAGAAAAAGAAAAAAAAAACAAATTCAAACAAACATTGCTAACAGAATATCACAAAACATTCTTGGATCCAAAAAAAGGGAGATCAATAATTTCAAGTATTATTTTAAGAGCCAGAAATAATAAGGGATCACTAAGCAGATTAATCACCACCTCTGATGGCCCAAAAATAATCAGCTTATGGGGAGGGGGGGCCCGAGATGAGTTGGTGACCTCAAAAACCACCCCAAAAAATGCTAACTATGTGAATTAAACATTTAAAAAAAATTTAGGGGGGGGGGGTTGGGCAAGGACTACAATGGAGGGAAAAAAGGGGGATATAGGGACATACAAAATGGAGCACTACAATGGAGGCCAAAAAAAAAGGGGGGGTATAGGGACACACAAAATGGAGCACTACGATGGAGGGAAAAAAAAAGGGGGATACAGAGACACACAAAATGGAGCAATACAATGGAGGCCAAAATAAAAAGGCGATATAGGGACTAGGCTAGGTGTGTTTGGGCACAAAATAGAATGCTGGAGAGGTTGGCTATTGCAAATATGCATGTAGGCCCAAAAAAAAAACATAACAACCTTACAGCATGCATGGGGACAAAGGGAACATTCACAGCATATTGCAAACAGGTTAGTTAGGGACTGTTTGAAAACAAAGATATTAAGGCATGCAATAAATACATAGTTTGTGAAATTAAAGGACACCACTTACCTCAACATAGTCCTCCTGCAGAACCTGAATTATGGCAGAACAGGTATCCGGGATTATGACACCCAGAGCCTGGGGGGAGATGACTGTCGAGAACTTAAAGTCCTGCAGACTTCTCCCTGTTGCAAGGTAGCGCAACGTAGCAACTAGCCGCTGCTCAGCAGTGATGGCTTCCCGCATAACAGTATCCTGCCTGGTGATATATGGCGACACCGAAGCCAAAAGCTGCTGAAATACGGGGTCAGACATCCTCAGAAAATTCCTGAAATCATCAGGGTTAATATCTTGGATCTCCCGCAGCAGAGGCATATGAGAGAACTGGTCCCTGCGAAGAAACCAGTTCTTGGCCCACAAACTCCTCCTCACCCTGTTCATGGACCGGAGCCGGGATACAGCACAAATCCCAACACCAAGCACAGCACGATCTCGGCGACGAGAACGTACCCGCAACATGGCTAGAAAACGGTCGTCAAATCAGACCGGACTAAAAAAAACACCCTGAAGAACAGAAACGCCTCTAAAGCAGTGTTTCCCAACTCCAGTCCTCAAGGCACACCAACAGGTCATGTTTTCAGGCTTTCCATTATTTTGCACAGGTGATTTGATCAGTTACACTGCCTTAGTAATTACCACAGCCGTTTCATCTGAGGGAAATCCTGAAAACATGACCTGTTGGTGTGCCTTGAGGACTGGAGTTGGGAAACACTGCTCTAAAGAACGACCTGCAAAACAGGAACGAGCAGACAAGAACGCACTGCAAAAACAAACTGAATACAAGCACTGTAAGACAGATACGAACCCAAAAGCACAAACTGTATGACAGAAAACGAAATTTAAAGCACGAAGACTGAAAAGAGCGAATCGTCTCTCACCAAACTTTTACTAACACACAGCAACACGATATCAGCAAAAGAGGCCGTCTTTCGCATTGAAATGGCCCTTTATAGTGCCGTTGTACGTGCTGTACGTAACTGCGCTTTGCTAGAGCATTTTGAAAAAACGATGGTGTGTGGGCAACATAGTTTTTTATGATGAAGTTGGAAAAACTTCGTTTTTTTTGTCATGATGAAAAACTTTGTTTTCTCTCATGACAACAAGTGAGTGTACGGGGCATGAGAGATTAGAAGAGAGGACTTAGTCCGAGGCTGGATCATATGTATGCTTAATCAATGCGAATTACTGCATACATTGAGGTGAGAGTTCAGGGAGACCATTTTGTGGATCATCCATATCATTCATTTTCTTTTACTGTGGATAATCCAAAAAAGGGCTTACTGATTGGAGATATCTTACCTGGATCACTTGTCCATTTACTATAGTTAGTATAGCTATTGCAGAGATTTGTATATCATCTTTGCAGCTGTGGGACATTATTTATTGATTGTTGTTCACCCACCGTTTATATTATTTATAATAGCACTTTTTTATTATTGCCCGTTATGTATTCTTTTCCTTTAACAGGACGCTACATTTAGTGATATTCTTCAGCGCAAGATCACTTTTGCATTAATATTTGATTTTGTGTATGGTGAACACTGTTGGATTTTGCTGCTTTTGAGTTTCATATAATTTTTTCTGCAATATTCACATTCACTATTTACTCACAGTAGCGTGAAAGACACTTTGTGTGACAGAAGCGATCATCCCAGTAATGTTGCCATCTAAACCAGCCAAAGCTAATGCCAGGTCCGCTTTAGTAATAAACTCTGAGGTAGTAATACTGGTAGCAGCCACAATTTTTACGGACAGTTCATAAAAACAGGCACTTTGGGCCAGATTCACGTAGAAGTGTGGCGGCGTAACGTATCGTAGATACGTTACACCGCTGCAAGTTTTCAGCGCAAGTGCCTGATTCACCAAGCACTTGCGTGAAAAATTACTTCCCCAGGGGAAGGTGAACGAGCGGGAAGGATAGTGGATCCGAATGAGGAGAGGAAACATCAGCTGAGCGGCTCTATGAAGGATTGGTGCATTGTGGATTTATGCATTGTTTGAACGGCGGTATCGTGAGTGTGCTATTGTCAGAGATCAGTGTCTCTGTTAGTCCTGGTGCCTTACCATCTGCGCTATGAGTTGTCTCTCTCTCCCTTTTTTTCCATGAGCGGTGTCTATGTGGAGGAGATCCCTTCCTGTGAAGCAGGAGTCTGTCTGTGATCACATCGTATTTCCTATCACTACACTGAATTGGGTGTTGTTCTTAATTGAACCACTGGTGCACATTTCAAGCACATTTGGACATATATTGTGGATTTGTTCATTTATTGTTTTTTCTGTGTTATTTATACTCAGATCTTAAATCACTTATAAGCACGGTTGGCATTATTTAAGTTAGTAATCATACTTTATACAGCACATACGTGTGATGTGTAAAGTTAGGGCACCTAAAACGACGACTAACTTTGCGATGGGAAACTAGATTAGCAGCGACGTAGCGAACGCGAAAAACCGTCGTGGATCGCCGTAACTACTAATTTGCATACCCGACGCTGGTTTACGACGCAAACTCCCCCCAGCGGCGGCCGCGGTATTGCATCCTAAGATCCGACAGTGTAAAACAATTACACCTGTCGGATCTAAGGGCTATGTATGCGTAACTGATTCTATGAATCAGTCGCATAGATACTCTGAGAGATACGATGGAGTATCTGAGATACTCTGTCGTATCTCTGCTGTGAATCTGGCCCTTTTTTCCCCCATTCATAAATATCCGTGGTTGTGGGAATTTGCCAGTAAAAATAGCCAAGATCGGTTTGGCTTTGAACTGTGCATGGAGATTGGAGGCAGGGGGTGATGGTGGCTGCGGTGGCACCGCAGAGAGGGATGGAGGCAGGGGGAGATTGGAGGCACCGCAGAGGGTGATGGTGGCACCGCAGAGGGTGGGGGATGGAGACAGGGGTTGTTGTGGCAACGCAGAGGGGGATGGAGGCTGGGGGAGATTGGAGGAAGGGGGAGATTGTGGCACCGCAGAGGGGGGTGAAGGCAGAGGGTGTTGTTGGCAGAGGGGGATGGAGGCAGGGGGTGATGTTACTAAATAATTTGCCCTTATTATATCGAAAATAACAAAAATATGTTTTTTTACCTTAATATCTACCTTAAATCACATTGCTAAATTGCCTAGCGTACTTGTTTGTAGCCTAAATACTGAAATTTGCACCTAAAAATTTAGTAACTTTTGTGAAATGGCAGTAAAAATGTGGCTGCGCCAGTAAATTTCGGGTGTCGTGACAGTAAATTTCAATCTGGTAGGTTGGCAACACTGGACTCAGTCTGCCCGGTGGCATCCGGTCTTTCAGGAGAGGCTATTGCAGCAGAGTTCCGTAGGGGATACTTTTGCTGAAGCGCTCCCCTGCAGAATGCTTCTTTGGAAGACACAGCTTGTTGAAGTAATGGTAACTGGCTTTGTGACACTACACAAGTTTTTCAGTCTATAATTCCCCCTTGGAAGAATCATACAATAAACTGTTCTTCCAGCTACTGCAACATAATTAGGCTGTGTCTGTCATCACCCATTGTACTCACATGTCCCAGTACAGACTGCTCTGTGTCCCCTCCTCCGGCCAGCAACATTGTTGCAGGGGAAAATAGATACTTGGACCCTGGTTTTTCACAGGGCCACTTACCTCCTCTAGTGAGCAAAAAAAGCATTGCAAGCAAAACATTTTTTTGTTTGTTTGTTTTTTAAAAGCTTGTGCAGTTCTGGGAAGAGAAACATAGAGCAGCACACCTATGCCCTCGAGTGGGCAAAATAAGCATAGCAATGAGAACTTTTTTTTAACCACTTCAACTTTTTGAGATTCGGCACTGCGTCGCTTTAACTGACAATTGCGCTGTCGCGCGCCGTGGCTCCCAAACAAAATTGACGTCCTTTTTTCCCACAAATAGAGCTTTCTTTTGGTGGTATTTGATCACCTCTGAGGTTTTTATTTTTTGCGCTATAAACAAAATCAGAGTCACAATTTAAAAAAATATATATATATTTTTTACTTTTTGCTATAATAAATATCCCCAAAAATATAAAAAATAAATTTTTTTTCCTCAGTTTAGGCCGATACGTATTCTTCTACATATTTTTCATAAAAAAAAAAAATTGCAATAAGCGTTTATTGATTGGTTTGCGCAAAAGTTATAGGGCCATATTCTGGCTAAATGTAGGCGGGCGGCGCGTAAGCCATTTACACTCCGCCGCCCCAACCTACAGGAGCAAATGCTGTATTCCCCAAACACTTGCTCCGTAGTTTGGGGCGGCGGAGTGTAAATGGCCCGGCGTAGCCACACGTATCTCCAAGGGGGCGACTTCTATTTAAATTAAGCGCGCCCCCGATTCTAACGAACTGCGCATGCGCCGGGCTTAAAATAGCCCAGTGCGCATGCTCCAGTTCTCGGCGTAAAACGTCAATGACGCCGACGTGTGCGTCATTGACGTAAAGTCGTATTCAAGAACGACTTAGAGAAACGACGTAGCCGACGGAAAAACATGACGCGGACCCGACGCCATACTTAACATGGCCTACGTGGGACTTGCGTAAACGTACCCCTCATATAGCAGGGGTAAGTTTACGCTTACGCAAACGACGTTAGCGACGGTTACGCGACGCAAATTTGTTCGGGAATCGGCGTATCAGGCTCATTTGCATAAACAAATGAGACCTGAACGTAAACGCCATCTAGCGGCGGGCAGAGTAATTACATTTAAGATCCGACAGTGTAAGTGACTTACACATGGCGGATCTTAAGTGTATCTATGCGAAAATGATTCTAGGAATCAGTCGCATAGATACACGGGCCAAAAAAGAGAGATACGATGGAGTATCCTGAGATACTCCATCGTATCCTTACTTAGAATATGGCCCATAGTGTCTACAAAATAGGGGATAGTTTTATGGCATTTTTATTAATATTTTTTTTTTTACTAGTAATGGTGGCGATCTGCGATTTTTATCGGTACTGCGACCTTATGGCGGACACATCGGACACTTTTGACACATTTTTGGGACCATTGGCATTTTTATAGCGATCAGTGCTAAAAAAATGCATTGATTACTGTAAAAATGTCACTGGCAGGAAAGGGGTTAACACTAGGGGGGGCGATCAAGGGGTTAATTATGTTCCCTCATTGTGTTCTAACTGAAGGGGGGTGGGACTGACTAGGGGAAATGACAGATCATTATGTGTAGTGGCCGCAAAGCAAAATTACGTTATATTACGTGATTTTGCGCAGCCGAACCGTAAAACTACGGTGGGCGGTCGGCAAGCGGTTAAAACATGTCAGCCAATACATTGTTATAGGGGAATATAGTGGGCAAAAAAAAGCACTGCAAGCAAAATGCTTTTTTTTTCAAAAGCTTTCTATGGCTTGTGCAGCTCTGGGAAGAGAAACACAGAGCAGCAAACCCATGCCCTCTAGTGGGCAAAATAAGCATAGCAATGGAAACTCTTTTTTTTTTTTAAACATGTCAGCCAATACATTGTTGCAGGGGAATATATAATAATTGGGCCCTGTTTTTTCACAGGGCCACTTACAACTCCCACCGCAAGAGCAGGTGAAGGCTGGACCCAGAGGTCCAGCCTGCACCCATCGCGGCGGGTTCTGTAACACAGACCTTCAAGAACTGGGTACCCTTATAGCATGAGGGAATACTCCCTTGGACCTGTACAGCACCCTGCCGGAATGCTATAGCACTGTGGTGTCTAGGATTCCACTACGCCGGGTCCAGCACCCATATGTTGATCCTTTAATCTTCTTTAAGAGGCTCAGGTACCTTTATCTTAGCATAGTAGCTTTTTTAAATGGATCCGATCTAGAAATGCTGTCCCTTGATTCTTACGAACCTGTGTAGGATTACAGCATGGAAGCTCACAGAGAGCTAAAAAATTACCATCCACCATTTTGGACACTGATGAAAAATCTGGAGTGTTTCCTGTAGGTGAGGGGTTATATAGGGGATCACTTCCTATTTTTGGTTATTCTACCAGTTAACCTATAGGTGGCACATAACCCAGGTAGTAATGTACAGGTATATGGCTGCTCTGTGTCCCGTGATGTACAAGAAATAAATACTTTTTTTGCTACCAGAACGAAGGAAGAAAGAAAGATACTACTCCTACTTCCAGCCTTAGTTTTGTGGCAAGCAATAAGGAGATTTTAAAAACAGATTGATATGTGTCCTGCACTGTACTCTAGCAGGCCATGTTTTGGGAATTTCTCTTAGATAAAATGGCAGTCCAAAATACCAAGCCATTGACTCTGATTGAAAGCACATGTGCAAGATATAGGAAAACCTGCAAACATGGCCTGTCGGGGGTACTTGAAGACTGAGTTTGAGGACAACTGCTCTAAGAGATGGATTTTACTGGCAGGTCAAAAATGGCAATTTGTCTTGCCTGAAAACTCTATATTGTGAGGCCTAGTACAGGACACAGGATGTGTAGTCTTAGGCCATGGGTTATATGCCCTTTAAGTGACTTGACACTGGCAAAATGCTAAATAGGTAAATAAAACTACAGGGATTCTGGGCCAGATTCACGTAGCCCGGGCGCAGCGTAACGTAACCGATTTAGGTTACACCGCCGCAAATTTTCTGGCTAAGTGCCTGATCCACAAAGCACTTACCTGGAAATTTGCGGCGTTGTATCCTAAATCCGTCCGGCGCAAGGCGGGCTAATTCAAATGGGGCGGGTACCATTTAAATTAGGCGCGCTCCCGCGCCGGACGTACTGCACATGCTCCCGACGCAAATTTAATGACGTGCTTTGCGCGAAATTACGACGTGCCAACGTTTTGTGAATCGCGACGTGAAAAAAAGACTTGCGCCGAAAAAAAAAAAAAAAATAATTTCAAAAACGACACGCGGGAAAGACGGGTATACTTTTACATGGTGTACTAATTTTACACTTTGTAAAAGGTGCCCTATCTTTGCGACGGCAAACTAACACTTGCAGCGACGTAACGACGGGAAAAAGTTTCGTGGATCGCCGTAACTGCTAATTTGCATACCCGACGCTGGTTTACGACGCAAACTCCCCCCAGCGGCGGTCGCGGTACTGCATCCTAAGATCCGACAGTGTAAAACTATTACACCTGTCGGATCTTAGGGATATCTATGCGTAACTGATTCTATGAATCAGTCGCATAGATAGAAACAGGGATACGACGGCGTATCAGCAGATACGCCGTCGTATCCCTTTTGTGAATCTGGCCCTCTGTGCTCATGCTAATACTGTGGTGTTCCTACTCCTTGGAGGCCGCTAGCACTGTGCACTATATACCTACTAGACATTCATTTTCGTCAGAATGCATTTTCGTCCGAATTTCAGCTATTTTCGTTATCGTTTTAACAAACAAAAACAAATGCGCAGAATCCGAAATACGAAAGATGGGCTACCCCTGGTAAAACTGACATAAAAGCAAATACACAGGTTGGACTTGTGTCTTTTTTTCAACCTCACCTACTATGTACTATCCTACATCTCAGATAATCCCATTGAAAGAGGGGGTGAAGTGGCGCTCACTTAAATAAATCTAATATAAATATATAGCCAATATTCAGGAGTGTAAAATAATCTTCCGGACTCGGACGTGACCGGAATACACATTTAGGTAGATTCACAAAGAGTTAGGCCGGCTTATCTATAGATAAGCCGACCTAACTCTGAATCTAAGCCGGCCTATGTTTAAGTGTATTCTCAAACAGAGATACACTTAAACATATCTAAGATAGGCTGGCTTGCGCCATTCTATCTTAGGTTGCAATGTTTCTTTTGGCCGCTAGATGGCGCTTCCATTGCGGCCGGCCTAGATTATGTAAATGAGGGGATACGCCGATTCCCGACGATTTACGAGCATACGCCGGGCCTACACCGTCGAGTTACGTCGTTTCCGTACGCGATAGGCCGCCTAAAGTTATTCCACCTATGAGGTCGAATAACAATGTTAAGTATGGCCGCCGTTCCCGCCGCGAGGTTCGAATTTTTTTACGTCGTTTGCGCAAGTCGTCCGCGAATCAGGATTTACGCCGTTTACGTACGCGTCGAAATCAATAGGCCCGTACGGCCTACTTAGCCGCAATGCGCACTGGGAAATGTAGTCGCCCGGCGCATGCGCAGTTTAAAAAACGTGAGGTCAAGCCTCATTTCCATACTACACGCCCCCCTCCCAGTCATTTGAATTAGGCGCGCTTACGCCCGCTCGTTTTAGGCTATGCCGCCGAAAATTTGAAGGTAAGTGGTTTGAGAATCACTAATAGCCTAAATAATTTTCGGCGGTGTAGCCTAAAAAGACTAGGCTAGGCCGTCCTAAATTTAGGCCAACCTATGTGAATCTACCCAATTATTTTTATGCTGTTTGTGATCATCTAAATTTGTAAGTTTCCTACTTTTAATAAACCGTTACGTATTTGAATTACTACACTATGGAGTCCCCCCTTTCCTCTCTGTTACCTGAGCATTTAAACAGGAAATCTGTAAGTGGTCGACCAAATAGGAAAAGCGATCGTTCAGTTACTGGAGATTATCAGAAAGGCTTATTTTTAAGCCAGATGAGGTGAGAGGCTGGGGGAAACAAGAGCACCTTTTCTTTGGTATTTGGAGATTGTTTCAGTTTTTGGATTGAAGCACTTGCACTTTTTCTTGGCATTTTGGAGAGTATTTCATCTCAAAGTGGATTTTTGCACCTGGAGTTTTATTTCACATTATTTGGACTGTTTTTACGTATTTATCAGCACAGAGACTTCCTTTTCTTGGCACATGTTTTGAAAACTGCTTGGTTTGCACATAAGACTGTTTTACACTAAACATTTTTTGCACACATTGGGCCAGATTCAAGAAGCAATTGCGCCCGTGTAACCATAGGTTACACGGCGCAATTGCTTACTTGCTCCGGCGTAGCGAATGCTCCTGATTCAGGAACATCGCTACGCCGACTGCAGCCTAAAATCTGCGCGGCATAAGGCTCTTATGCCACGCAGATTTTAGGCTGCATTCTAGCGAAAACCGCTAGGGGGCGCTCCCATTGTGATCTGTGTATAGTATGCAAATTGCATACTAACACCGATTCACAATCTTGCGCTGGCCCTGCGTACGCAAATTATGTACGTCGGGTTTCGTGCAACGTTACACATCCTAATAGCAGGCGCAGCCAATGTTATAGGATGGCCACGTTCCCGCGTCGCAACGTTCAAATTTTACGTCGTTTGCGTAAGTGGATTGTGAATGGCGCTGGACGCCATTCACGTTCACTTTGAAGCAAATGACGTCCTTGCGACGTCATTTGCCGCAATGCACGTCGGGAAAGTTTCCCGACGGAGCATGCACTCTACGCTCGGCGCGGGAGCGCGCCTAATTTAAATGATTCCCGCCCCCGGCGGGATCATTTACATTAGGCGCCTGTACGCCGGGCAAGTTAACACAGCGCCCCCGCAATTTACGGAGCTTCTGCTCCGTGAATCGCGGGCAGCGCTGAAAATTTGCGCGGGCGCAGGGCAAAAACGCTGCCCTGTGCCTGCGTAAGAAAGGCGCAGATTCTTACTGAATCTGGGCCATTGATTATATATTTTATGTAAATTTTTTACTGTTTGCACATCATTTTGCTTGAATTTTGCATATCTGCATTTGTGTATTTGCACAGAAAGGATTGAAATTATTGCACTTTATTAGTATTTGTTTACAGGCACCTAAGGATTATTTTATACTCCTGAATATTGGTTATATATTTATATTAGATTTATTTGAGTGCCACTTCACCCCCCCCCTTTCAATAACTTATTTAGTGTGTGAACACTTCTTTTGTTGTGGCTGCTGCTTTTTATTGGCTTATGATTTTTACACCTGCTGAGGTTTGCGCACCAGTAACCTATACTTTATAATATCTGATAATCCCATGCTGCCTGTACAATGCTATATAAGTTCTCCCTTCGCCTTGGATTTTATATTCATTTTTATATTCGTTGTGTTCTGTATGACTCTCGTGAGGCAAGTTTTGTCTCTTTGATATATTCAGGTTAAGGTAAACATTTATAGGGAATGTTGATCCAGGGAAAATCTGATTGCCTCTCGGGGGATCAGGAAGGACATTTCCCCCCTTCTGTTGCAAATTGGATCATGCTTTGCTGTTTTTTTTTCCTTCCTCTGGATCAAATTTGGGTGAAGGATTGTGTATATGGGATTGTATGTTTGTTTGTTTTTTTATTGGTTTAACTGGATGGATTTTTTTCAACCTGACTAACTATGTAACCATGTAACTATGTAAACAATGGCATCCAGATGATTCTAGCTAGATTTGTAGTTCAGGATCATCTGATATGTTGATGAAGGTACAAGTGCCTTGCTCTATTGCTTCGCACTAATTTTTATTTTTTTGCCCACCATACTGTAAATCAGGGGTCTCCAAACTTTCCAAACAAAGGACCAGTTTACCACCCTTCAAACTTTAGATGTGCCAGGCTGTGGCCAGTGGGAGTAGAACATGCCCTGGAATCAGTGGGAGTAAATAATTCCATATGCTTAATGGTCAGTGGGAGTTAAAAAAAAAAAAACATATCATTGGTGTCAGTGAAAGGAATAGTTTCCCACCATTGGTGTCAGTGAGAGAATTTGTTTCCCTTCTCTGGTGTCCATGGGAGGAATAGTACCCCATTGTTGGTGTCAGAGGAACTGTACTATCAAACTGTTGTACAGTATTACTGGCCAATTTGCTCAGTATACCTGGTCAGGGACCTCACCCAGGATCCCTGATCGGTTTGTTTACAAACAGCAGCCGAGGATCTGACTTTCAGTGGCAAAATTGACAGACGGAGGATTTCTGCGGCAGTTGGAAGACACATAAGGCTGTGGGTAATCTCAATGAATGCTGAAATTATTATTTTTTTTATTGTGTGTTGTTCCTTTAAAAAAAGAGGTACCAGTGTGAGGTTCCTCCTAAAATGTAAACTAAACCTTTATCCAGGCATGCAGCCTGGGTGGCCAAAAAAGGGTGGGAGCAGTGAGCATGCCTCCTCCCCTTCCTGCACCATTCTAGGCAACATACCTGTCAACATTGGGAGGGTACCTTGCAAGGGGGAGGCTGTAAAGCTTTCCCATCTTGCAAGGCAACCTTGTCCATATACTAAAGGATCAAGGACTCTTTCCCACATTTGTTCCCAAGAGAATGTGGGTTTTTTGAAGGAATCTGAAAGTTACTTTTAGAATAGGAGGCCCCCTTGATGTCCCCCCCGTTCCAGTGGATAAAATTCCTTCATCCAGTGATGTAAATACACCATAAGTTACGATGCCCCACATTATGATGACTTGTCACCCGACAATATTGCCCTGAGATACAACGGCTAAAACTAAATGACGTCAGTTACCTGGGTGTTTTTTGTAAACAAACCAGCCAGGGTTCTGGGTGACATCATTGACCAAATATGGTCAAATTTTTCAAGTGTGTTTGATGGTTTGGCAACTCACAGTCAACCCAAAGCCCATCCCTGCTAATGAATTTTTACCTTTTTCCATTGACACTAATACTCAGTGATGTACCTATGGGGGGGGGGGGTGGTCCACCCCAGGTGCCACACATTGGGGGGTGTCAGGCTAGCTATCAGGCATGGGACAAGGCATGGGACAAGGCAGGACGGGTGCCAGGGGAGGGATGGCAGCCTTAGGCCTGGGGGCAAGTCCAGTCAAATGGCCCATAGACCCGGTGGAGGCAAAGTGATGGATCGTAAAAACAGTCTCTAAGGTTTTTTTATGATCACAAAGGTGGGGGGGCAGGGGGGACAATGTGGCCCTCCAGGGCCTGTGGGGGACTTGTACTACCATGGCCTCCAGGAACTAAACTGCAAGCAAGTCCCTGTATGAGTCCCTCAGAGCTGAGGACCTGACCTCCCCTCCACAACTAGTGAAGCAAGCATTAATGCCTGAGATCTAAGGATGTGACCCCCCCCCCCCCAACTACTGACAAACTACAAGTCCCCTGAGATCTAAAGGATGTGTCCCCTTAGATCTCACAGGTTCATGCTGTGCCCTGTAGTCCTTCACTAATTGGGGGGGGAGACGACACATCTTCAGCTCTGAGGGGTTTAAGCTGGGACAGTGGGACCTGTAGTCTTTCACTAGTTGGGGGGCAGGGGTGTGTGACACATCCTGAGCTCTGAGGGGTTCATGCTGGGTCCTTAAAGCGGTTCTCCACCCTAAAGTGGAGTCCCGCTGATCGGAACCCTCCCCCCCTCCGGTGTCACATTTGACACCTTTCAGGGGGGAGGGGGGTGCAGATACCTGTCTAAAGACAGGTATTTGCACCCACTTCTGGCCCGGCATTCACAGGCAAAAGACGGGCATTCCGTCTTATCCCGTCGCCCCCCGTTGTGTGCTGGGAACACTCGGCTCCCAGCACACAGCAGGAGCCAATCGGTGGGCGCGACTCGCACATGCGCCGTAGGGAACCGGGCAGTGAAGCCGCAGCGCTTCACTTCCTGGTTCCCTCAGCGTGGATGGCGGGGGGAGCAGCAGAGAGACGAGCGATCGCTCGTGCTCTGCTGCGATTGGCGCTGGACTCCAGGACAGGTAAGTGTCCTAATATTAAAAGTCAGCAGCTGCAGTATTTGTAGCTGCTGGCTTTTAATATTTTCCCGTGGCACATCCGCTTTAAGTCCTTCACTTTTGTCCCAGCATGAACCCTGGCTTAGATTTAAGGATGTGATCTTCTCCTCTGCTGCCGGCTCATGCTCCCATGACACACATATTCACTGCTCCCAACCTCACCTCAGGCAGCTTGACTCTGGAGAGGCATTTCTGGCAAGAAAAAACAAAAGAGGGAGGGCGCACCGACCTAGTGCATTATCATTAGAGATTTTTATTTTAGTAAAAACAAGTGATTTATACTCACAAACAAGAGTTTGAATACAGCTTTGTCAATTAATCAGACCAGTCTTCTTGGTCCCTGCCAGCAAGACTTGATGATACAGAGGATTCAATGGTACCCTTTAGCGGCGGAATGGCTAACGTTTCTGGAGCGCACCCCTTTCCTCAGAGCCTGAGAGATCTGTTATGGCTCTCTCCAGAAAGTCCTCCAGTATATATATGTGTGTGTGTGTGGGTGTGTGTATAGACAGGCACCTGCACAGATTTAGCAAATCCCGCCCCCAAATTAGTCCCTTAAAGGGAAGCAAAGATCTGCCTCCTCAATGGGATCAGTGATCTAGGCTCACCACTGTCACCAATACTCCCTCTAGTGGCCAAAAAAAAAAAAAAATTATATATATATATATATATATATATATATATATATATATATATATATATATATATATATATATATATATATATATATATATATATATATAAAAATATAAATATAAATATAAATAAAAATAGATAGCTGCGGCTACACAAAGAATACATTTTTGGTACAATGAAACCAAGAAGGTTTTTCTTTGTGTGAGGAAGGGGAGGGGAAGCCGATAGAGATCAGGTAAGACCCAACTCACAGGCTTTCAGTGCATAACTACACACACACACACACACACACACACACACACACACACAAAGGCATAGGGCAACATAGCCATACAATATTGTACTATATTATATTATTGTTTTGTAACATTTTAATATACTGGGTTGTTTTTTTGGTAGAATATTGGTATAATATGGCCTCTCCATAGACCCATGACATTTTCAGGTTGGTCTGGGTTGTGTGCATAGCGGGTGGATGGAGGAGCATGTAGTGTTGCCTGGAAATATATAAGTTGCATCAATAGCTGCACTTAGGTACCTCTTTTTATCTTATTTAAGTGTTTTTAGTGATTTTATCCATTTACTATTAGTATAAGTCTTTCACTTGGAGAGAGCTATATCCATTTAATTATTTTTGAGAGTATGGGTACTCTCCCTCTCTCTGGTTCCATTAACCACTTGCCGACTGCCCACCGCCGTTATACGTCGGCAAGTTGGCTCGGCTGGGCGAGAGCACGTAGTAGGACGTCCTCTCTCCCAGCCGCCATTACTAGTAAAAAAAAATATAATAAAAATGACATAAAAATACCCCCTATTTTGTAAACGCTATAACTTTTGCGCAAACCAATCAATAAACGCTTATTGCGATTTTTTTTTACGAAAAATATGTAGAAGAAAACGTATCGGCCTAAACTGAGGAAAAAAAAAGATTTTTTATATATTTTTGGGGGATATTTATTATAGCAAAATGTAAAAAATATTAATTTTTTTCAAAATTGTCGCTCTAATTTTGTTTATAGCGCAAAAACTAAAAACCGCAGAGGTGATCAAATACCACCAAAAGAAAGCTCTATTTGTGGGAAAAAAAGGACTCCAATTTTGTTTGGGAGCCACGTCGCACGACCGCGCAATTGTCTGTTAAAGCGACGCAGTCCCGAATCGCAAAAAGTACTCTGGTCTTTGGGCAGCAATATGGTCCGGGGGGTAAGTGGTTAATGAACTATAGTTGATTGGACCCTTGCTGAGACGTTTGATGTATATGAGTCCATCTATTGATGTAAATGTTGAAATTCTAAAAATTTGGAATTTCAAATGTTGGGTTGTGTATTCAAATTTTGAGCAATTTCTTTATATATTCTAGAAAGGTTTATCTAATAATATAATTTTTTAGTAATTTATTAATCCATCATATTATATTATACCTGTATGTATTGAATATTAGGCAATACTGGATGTTCATTCCTTCAGGTTCCACCCACTGTGTGCAAACCATATAGCTTTAGCTATAGCTGAAGTTCCAGCTTTGTGATATAATATAGTACAATATTGTATGGCTATGTTGCCCTATGCCTTTGTGTGTGTGTGTAGTTATGCACTGAGGGCCTGTGAGTTGGGTCTTACCTGATCTCTATCGGCTTCCCCTCCCCCACACAAAAAAAAAACCCTTGGTTTCATTGTACCAAAAATGTATTCTTTGTGTAGCCGCAGCTATCTATTTTTATATATATATATATATATAGTGAGGATGGGGGATCAGACTCCAATGGTAGATGCGTTTTTCAGTGAGACGCCAATCCAATACTGAGTTTTTAAGGGCTGGTAGCCCACTTTTATTTAAAAGTAAAGTTCAAAGAAAACAAAAGTAACCCTCGCAGGGGGTTTTCATCATTCCTGTATCTTGGAAATACATCAACAATTCAGCCTCCCGGCTTTCACATTTGCCATCCGGCTGTTCAGGCCTTTAGCTTAGGCCCCAAGTTCTGCTCCTCAGAACTACCAGCTTCTTAGACATAAGCACATGTCTAGCTTACGGTCCCATCCTCACATATGCTCCCCTCCTGTTTCGAACCGGAGGGAGGAACACATAGACCTCCCACCACCAATGGGAAACCTCCAGGCCAGTCATAGGCTGTGTAGGCCCATGTTTTTCGGGTATGTTGCCAACACTTCACCGTGGCGCCCTTGTGCCAAATATCAGCAGCAGGAGCCCTAACCTGCCCAACCTTTTCTCTAAAGGGGCACTACACCCACATCTTCTTCCGGGTGTGCTTCCACCAGCACTTCTTCCTGAACCGTGGGCTCCCACTAATGTCTCTACCCCTTCTATCTGCTGGCCTCAAGATCCTTCTTTTTCCTCCCACGGACCTACTCTCCTGGGACTGTTGGGGACCTACTTCCACGGGGTCTGTCAGGGACTGACCGCTCTCACTACCTGACTCAACACTAACCAACAACATTTGTTTATCAGGTTCACCAACCCCCACGTGATTACCTTTGGCAACCAAACCATCTGAGATCAACACCACACGCTTCTGTGTAACTTCAGTGGCACTGTTCCGCAAAGGGTTACTCAACTCAACATTGTCATTGGGACCTCTTGTCCCCTTGCTTGCTAGGACAGTGTCTATGGAGGGACCACCTACAGGCAAGCAGCTAATCCCTATGGGACAATCCCGCAGTTTCACATCGCCCCCTGTTGTCCAACACTCCGATAGCAATTGTCCTACCAACGCACATTTTTCCATACCACTCTCTTTAACCACTTCTGTGTCCATTGGTACCTCAACCAATAGCTCAGAATTGTCTGACAGTGCTCTACAGTGCTTCTCACACACGTTTTCGTTACAGTTACCACCACTGTTATTTCCTGTCAAAGTGTCTCCGGGTACCTCAAACTGCACCTCTTTGCGAGAGATGGACTGAATTCCCACTACTGCCACGTCCATTCCGAGCCCTTCCTTTACATGAGGTCTAGAGGGTGAGACAGTACGCGCGCCATGTACCAACCACTGCTCAGCCGTACCTCGGACCGCACCAGTAGGAATACATCCCATCACATCAGCACACGGACTTCCACTATGTCTATTATTTCTAACAATTCTCCTGAGCGCCTTCTGCACACAACTGCCGCTGGAAGCACTCTCGAAGAGAACTGTGAGACAACCTTACACAAAATTAACCAACAGTACAGCAACCAATTTTCATCAACACTGCCTAACCATGTCTGTACCACCTGTGTCCACCGATTGGTACTACGCCGTACCACGTCACTCCTCTGCTGTGGATACACGCAGGTGTACATCGGAAAGGTTTTCACCAATTGCAATAACATCTCAGTTATTTGTAGACATGCCACATCTAAACACACAACTCTAGGAATTTTCCCTTTACCAACGATGTGGAGGGGCTCATTTGCTAAAGCGTGAGAGTCATTTAAAGAGACCTCTACCTCAGAGGCAACTGACAAAACTTGCAGCTTCCCCTGAGCACTGCAAATCGCATGTGTCACACTCATCCTCTCACTTTGAGCAACACTGAGCGATTCCAAATCGCTATCCATTACCCCATCATCCTGAAGCTTAACATTCCAAATCTCTTTGGCTGTGGACAAAACCTCTGTTATGCACGCGCCCTTTTCAGATCCTTCCAACTGGAGAGGGTTAACTTCTGCAAAAGCCAACACACTCGTGTCTACCGGCCCTGCAGTCTCTTCCTTTAGCACAGCAGAAATTGTTTCCACTTCACTGTTATCCACTGAGCCTTCTTTCAATATAGCCAACAAACTTATGGCCCATCTGTCCCAGTCTACTTTCTCTATGCTCCCATCAGAGGCACTATGCAGTACGGCTTCAACTGCCAAAGGAGACACAGGACAGAGTGGCTCCACTGCACACACATTTTTAAACATAGCAGGCTGTAATAACATAACTTCACCACATTGCTCAGCTGGCGCTTCATTAAACTAATGAGAACTTTTTCTGCCAGCAGTGACAGACCGTAGTAACCCATTATTACTACAAGTAATTTTAAACATTTGAGTTTTACCATTTTCCTCATCACCAGGGTCAAGTACCCTCTTATCCATCAGAGCGGCACCACAGTTGTCCCCGGCAATCTCTGACTCCAACACACAGAGCTTCCTGGATGTTTCTAAGGACACCTCTGCAGCCTTATCTACCGTTTCTAAGGGAAATCGCATATCCTGCTTAGCGATCACCCCTACCTCATTACTAGGGAACACAACACCATTTGTCAGAATGCATGGCACCCTGCATGCGACTCAGCACATCACCCTTCCTCTCCAAAGGAACTATTTTGCCCACTAGGGCGGCTTCACAGTTGTCCTGGGAAACCCCTTGCCTTACCAATACAGGCTCCTTGGCGGTTTCCCTTGGCAACTCCGCAGCAGCTGTCTCTATCGCTAGGGAACATGACACACCAACTGTTTTGGTCACCCCTAACATATCTCTCTCAACATTCTGCTGGACTACCTTAGGTGCACCCATAGTCCATATGTCCATTTCAGACCTTGACCTTGCTGCAAGCAGGGGTTTACCCTGTGTCTCCCCACTGATCTGGGTAGCACACTGCAGCAAGTCCATCTTTACAACATCTGCCGATCTCCTCACCGGACACACTTCACTTGAAACAGAAACTGCAACAATCTTACCATATTCTGAAGTTGGCAAATCGATCTTCACTTGAAGGCGTCGTCTCTCAGTTGCATATTCACTGGTGAACTCCTCCTGGTGGCCACAGGACGAAATTACAGCAGGCATCTCCCAATGTTTAGCACCCCCTGCAGACACAACAGAAGACTTCTTGTTGCCAGGGGTGACTGCAAACACACCTGAAAAGGAAACTGGGCCCACCAACAAAGAGTTCTGCTCATCAACTTCACTTTCAACTGTACCCCAGAACCTAGGGCAAGAAAATATGCCGCGCCCCAGCTGACCACATTCCAGGCATGGCACTTGGCGACGTTCTCCTGTTGCTAAGGGAGATGACACTCTCCCAACACGCAGAATTTCACTTGCATCTGACACATTTTCTCCGGTTGCTAACGGAAACGGTGCTTTCCCAGCTGCACGTTGCTGGCTCTCCGACACACGTAGACTCTCTCCATGAAGCGGCGTTGCTTTAAACTTGCCAGGACTCTCTGTAGGCAATATCTCTGTCTTGCGGTCCACTGTCCTGACATCATAGGCGTTGCTATGGGCAACTGCACCCATCTGCTCACTCTTTACATTCAGCGCAGGCTTCTCATACCTTTGCTTTGTTGAAGCCTGGGACAAAGGGCATTTGGACACTTCATGCCCCCACTCACTGCATCGCAAACAGCACACCTGGCTTTCAAAACTTTTCACCTTGACAGCTGGCCGACCTACACCAGCGTTGCCAGGGGCAACAGCATGAACTTTGACTTTGGCTTGGTTCAGCGCAGCCAAGTGCTTTTTGCACGATTCTGGGGCTTGTTCTGTCGGCAACAAACCCTCCAGCCACAAAGTTCTGTCTCTCATTTCAGCAAATATTGCTTTCTGTATCGCTGCAAACAGGGCAATAGTTTATAACACAGTTCCTTCTTAATACAGTAAAAATGTTGGTGTACTTGCAAACTTGCAAACAGCACACTTTCACATGCAGACTTTACTCTCTGCGATTCCACTTGAACCATCTATTCACTGGGCCTTCCCAAATGGATATGTCTTCTCAGGCCATGTGCAACACAGTCCCTTAATTGAACTTCTGTGCAATGCTGTTCTCCTGACTGCCACACACAGCTAGCAGCAGTTCACAGCAGACCCTCAGTTCATATTGGCTGTTCATCATAGCATTGTTGCAAACAGGGCCGCCATCAGGGGGGTACAGGCAGTACACCTGTAAGGGGCCCGGAGGCCCACAGGGCCCCAGATGGAAACCCCCCTTTTTTTTTATTTATTTTTTTAGAAAAAAAAAATTTAATATATATTTTTTTATTAAAGGCCCAATTTTTTTTTTTGACGGATGGCAACTCCCCCTTTTTTTTTATTTATTTTTATAAAAAAAAAAATGTAATATATTTTTATTTTTTATTAAAGGGACAATTTTTTTTTTTTTTTTAGGGGTCAGGAGGTCCCCAGTGGCCCGGATGACAACCCCCTATTATATATATTTTTTATTTCTTTTATTTTTATATACATATATATATATTATTAAAGGGCCCAGGATGGAAACTCCCCTTTTTTTTTTGAAATGTCTATTTTATTTTTTAATATATTTGTTTTTATTTATTTTTTTATTAAAGGGTCCAGAGGACCCGGATGGCAACCCCCCTTTTTTTGTAATTTCTTTTTATAAAAAATAATAATAATTTGTATATATATATATATATTAGTGCTGTCAAGCGATTAAAATTTCTAATCGCGATTAATCGCATTAATGTCATAGTTAACTCACGATTAATCGCGCGATTAAGGAGGTTCACCCTTTAAAACATTTTTTTTTGTTTTCTTATTTATTTTTATTTTTTTTATAATATTAAATTGTGTTTTTTTTATTTTTTTACATTTTGATCACTTTTATTGCTGTCACAAGGAATATATCCCTTGTGACAGCAATAGGTGGTGACAGGTACTCTTTATGGAGGGATCGGGGTCTAAAAGACCTCCGAGCCCTCCTTTGCACTTCAAAGTATTCAGATCGCCGAAAACAGCGATTATGAATACTGTGTACTTTTTTAAATCCGGCGCCATTGGCAGCTGAGAAACCCGGAAGTGACGTCATGACGCCGCTTCCGTGGATTTAATGCGGAGACTGAATCAAAGCCGTTTACGGCTTAGTGTCAGTCTCCGCCTGAACACAGAACGCGGCGGATGGAGGATCGGGTCTCCCGGTGGGACGGGAGGCCCGGTCAGAGCGGCGAAAGGCGGCGGGAGGGGGGGGATGTCCCCTCCCGCTCCTCCGGCATAACAACCGAGCGGCTTTTAGCCGCATCGGTTGTTATGTTTGGATAGCCGATCGCCCACTCTAAACAACGGTACCAGGATGATGCCTGCGGCTGCAGGCATCATCCCGGTATAACCCCCGAACGCCGCCTCGTTAATCGCGCGATAAAAAAATTGACGGCGTTAACATGGGTTTGTGTTAACGCCGTTAATAACACGTTTAACTGACAGCACTAATATATAAATATATATATATATATATATATATGGCTCAGAGGTCCCCAGGGCCCCAGATGGCAACCCCCCTTTTTAAAAAAAATATATATATTTTTTATTTCTTTTCATTAAAGGGCCCAGAGGTCCCCCTTTTTTTTTATATATATTTGTCTTTATTTCTTCTTTTTAAATTCGTGGCAGCCACCACCCCCTCCCGCCCCCTTTTCTCATTTTCAGGTGGCAGCACCCCCCCCCCCCCGGTTCTCTGCTCCAGGGGGCCCATGCCTTCAGCTGTGTAAGGGGCCCCATAATTCCTGATGGCGGCCCTGGTTGCAAAACACACGGTTACTCACTGTTTGGTATGCGCGGATCTGGAACTCTTCCAAACTGCCCGAAGCAATACCTCCACCATATGTGAGGTTGGGGGGATCAGACTCCAAGGGTAGATGCGTTTTTCAGTGAGACGCCAATCCAATACTGAGTTTTTAAGGGCTGGTAGCCCACTTTTTATTTAAAAGTAAAGTTCAAAGAAAACAAAAGTAACCCTCGCAGGGGGTTTTCATCATCAACAATTCAGCCTCCCGGCTTTCACATTTGCCATCCGGCTGTTCAGGCCTTTAGCTTAGGACCCAAGTTCTGCTCCTCAGAACTACCAGCTTCTTAGACATAAGCACACATCTAGCTTACGTCCTGCTGCAGCTAAGCACACACCTAGCTTGTCTCTTGCTGCTCCAACAGTAATCACCTCTGCCTCCTGCAGAGATGCATCCACTCTGTCTTCTCTCACAGAGCTTTTGAGAGTCACCTGACTCCTTAGCACAGACCTCCTGTCTGTGGGGTGGGGCCCTGAATGCTGTTCAGGTCAGCCTTAAAAAGCCCAAAACACAGCTGACCCATTAACGTGTGTTTCTCTACAGATTTTGGCGTAAAGCAGCCATTTCTCCCACAGCACAGGGTCCCATCCTCACAATATATATATATATATATATATATATATATATATATATATATATATATATATATATATATATATATATATTTATTTATTTATTTATTATATAAAATAATTTCTCCCCATATCTGTTGTTTTCCCGTTTTTCTATTTTTGGCCACTAGAGGGAGTATTGGTGACAGTGGCGAGCCTAGATCACTGATCCCATTGAGGAGGCAAATCTTTGCTTCCCTTTAAGGGACTAATTTGGGGGCTGGATTTGCTAACTCTGTGCAGGTGCCTGCCTATACACACACCCACACACACACATATATATACTGGAGGGCTTTCTGGAGAGAGCCATAACAGACCTCTCAGGCTCTGAGGAAAGGGGTGCGCCCCATAAACGTTAGCCGTTCCGCCTCTAAAGGGTACCATTGAATCCTCGGTATCATCAAGTCTTGCTGGCAGGGACCAAGAAGACTGGACTGATTAATTGACAAAGCTGTATTCAAACTCTCGTTTGTGAGTATAAATCACTTGTTTTTACTAAAATAAAAATCTCTTATGATAATGCACGGTGCGCCCTCCCTCTTTTGTTTTTTCTTTACTCTCAGTCTGTGAACATCCATGGTTCAGAGGAGGGCTGCAAGACCTGTCATTTTATCTTACGATTGGACTGCATTACCCCATAGCAAAAACACCAGAGCGCAGGGAATTTTTTTGTATTAGTCAGTGGCAGTTCCCTTCCCTCATGCAGGCTCCAATTCCACATGTCACTGCACAGAGAGAGACCCCACTTCACATTTCACTGCACAGAGAGAGACCCCACTCCACATGTCACTGCACAGAGAGAGACCCCGCTCCACATTTCCCTGCAGAAAAAGCAGGGGCAGCCTGTCCATTAGGGGCGCCACCCCCTTGTCCAGGCCACTCCCTATATGCTTAATGGATAGATTCATGCACAGCATGAATCTATCCATGACCGCTGCAGCCATCCCCTATTTAGGATGCCAGGTGCCTAAATTACAGCAGCAGGGGTGTTTTTTTAAGCACCTGATTGAAGCCATAGGCTCTAATAGGCTTCAAAATAGGATGAACTCAGAGTGCACCCAGGTGTGTTAGAAAAGCAAATTAATATTTGCTTTTCTAACACTGAACTGCATCTCCACCAATCGGGAAGAGCGGATCTGATGCCCGTCACCTGATTGGCTGAAAGGACAGGCTCTCCTATTGGATGTCTAGCAGGAGGAAAAACATAAAGGAAGCATAGAGAACACAGGAGCCGCTGCCTGATCCGCTGCCCATCCCACAGCTCACCACCATCACCCGCTACCTGACCCACCACCAAGATGGGGTAAGTGTCGGTCAGACAGCGAGTGGGCGGTGTGGGGTGCTGGTTAAATGCCGATGGGGGGGGGGGGGGTAACATTGGCTGCATTTGATGGGCACATTGGCTGCATTTGATGGGCACAGTGGCTGCATTTGATGGGCACAGTGAGACTGCAATTGATGGGCCACAGTGAGACTGCAATTGATGGGCCACAGTGAGGCAGCAATTGATGGGCCACAGTGAGGCTGCAATTGATGGGCCACAGTGAGGCTGCAATTGATGGGCCACAGTGAGGCTGCAATTGATGGGCCACAGTGAGGCTGCAATTGATGGGCCACAGTGAGGCTGCAATTGATGGGCCACAGTGAGGCTGCAATTGATGGGCCACAGTGAGGCTGCAATTGATGGGCCACAGTGAGGCTGCAATTGATGGGCCACAGTGAGGCTGCAATTGATGGGCCACAGTGAGGCTGCAATTGATTGGTACAGTGAGGCTGCGATGGATGGCACAGTGGCTGCATTTAATGGCAGAGTGAGGGTGCAATTGATGTTTTTTTTCCGTATTTTTGCACCCCCCCAAATAAAATTCGAGCACCAGCCACCACTGACAGAACGAGATATCGCTCCAAATTGTTCGCACAGAGAGACCACTTCTCAAGAAAATTGCTTGATTCCTTTATCAACATAGTAAAGCCTTGTATACACCACTAAGGATGAGCTCCAGGCGTGTTCGCAAAGCCCACGTGCAGAACCCACCAGGAAGTCGGCGCTGCGCTAATCACAGGCAGTGAGACATTTCCCGATCTCTGCAGCCGCACTTCGGGAAATGTCTCCCTGTGATTAGGGGGGTAACATGCAGATCACCAACACTGCAGCCAAACTGCAGCAGACCAGCGTGAGCCCAAATCATAGCGTACAGGACCAGGTATTGCACAAGGCTGCTGAAAGAAACCTCCTTATCTGCAGAGAGAGGGGGAGAGGAATTTGGGAGAGGGGGGGAGAGGCTGGTCACAGCTCACTCACTTGGAAGTAAGGACCCAGCAGGCAGAAGGCTCACTAGCTCGTTATCAGCTTCCAGAGCGTCCCATACAGAGCAGTGACAGTGAGCACCTTCGGAACTCAGTTTAAACTTTCCTGCCCACCTGTCCTATTCAGAGATGGAGCACACAGGCTGCCCGGAGTGTGGGCGGGCACAGTGAGAGAGGAGGCTGGAGGAGGCAGAGCGGATCCACCCCCTTCCATTCGGCTGTTCTCTGCACACAGACTGTCAGCTCAAAAGCAGCACTTTGACAGGACAAATGAGCATGCATGTTCCTGCATGCTTCTGGGCTGTTATCCAGCCCTTCCAGCCTCCCTCCGGAGTCACCCGCAGCAGTGACTCGGCCAACTGCACATGCTCAGTTCACAGCTGCCATCACATCAGCCTTTTTACGGGGAATAAAAGTGGCCTGAGGTGAAAATGTATGCCTGCCCCACCCCAGCACGCCCCTGGCAGGTGCTCTGTAGTGGCTGCTCCTCCATTATTTAGCTCACAGTCAGGCTCTTTACTGCCACCTCTGGCTGCTTCCTGCATGTGCACCCCTCGTGGATTGCAGCTCCTCTCGTGTCTTACATGGACATGTAGAAACAGGACCTGGGACTACGAAGACCACCTTACAAGTGGAGGTAGAAGGCTGTAAGTGTACAGGGGGGCAGCTGAGTGTGTACAGGTAGGTGTGTGTGGGGGGGGGGGGTGGGAGCTGAGTGTGTACAAGTGTGTGTGTGTGGGGGAGCTGAGTGTGTAGTACAGGTGTGTGTGTGGGGGGGGTGGGGAGCTGAGTGTGTACAGGTGTGTGTGTGTGTGGTTGGGGGGGGCAGCTAAGTATGTACAGGTGTGTGTGTGTGTGTGGGCAGCTGAGTGTGTACAGGTGTGTGGTTGGGGGGCATTTGAGTGTGTACAGGTGTTTGTGTGTGGGCAGCTGACTGTGAACAGGTGTGTGTGTGTGTGTGTGGGGGGGGGGCATCTGAGTGTGTGTGTGTGTGGGGGGGGCAGCTGATTGTGTACAGGTGTGTGTGGGGGGGAGGGGGCAACTGAGTGTGTACAGGTGTGTGTGGGGGGGGGCAGCTGAGTGTTTACAGGTGTGTGTGTGTGTGTGTGTGTGGGGGGGCACCTGAGTGTGTACAGGTGTGTGTGTGGGGTGTCAGCTGAGTGTACGTGTGTGTGTGGGGGGGGCAGCTGAGTGTGTACAAGTGTATGTGTGTGTGTGTGTGGGGGGGCTGAGTGTGTACAGGCGTGTGTGTGGGGGGGGGGGGGCAGCTGAGTGTCTATGGGTGTGAGGGGGGCTGAGTGCGTAGAGGTGTGGGGGGGGCTTAGTGCGTAGAGGTGTGAGGGGGGGGCTGAGGGCATAGAGGTGTGAGGGGGGGCTGAGGGCATAGAGGTGTGAGGGGGGCTGAGTGCGAATAGGTGTGAGGGGGACTGAGTGCGAAGAGGTGTGAGGGGGACTGCGTACATAGCGGTGTGAGGAGGGCTGAATGTGTGTGTGATGGGGGGGGTGCTAGATATAGGATCCGCCCCGGGTGCCAAATGCTCGAGGTATGTCCCGGCTAATGATTTTTTTTCTCTCTTGCTCAGTGAATATTCATCCCAATTCTTTGTTTTAGGATTCAGCGGAACTCATCCATCAGTTTCTGATAACATTCACTGTATGTATTATGTAGCCAAATCTTGCATAATCAAATGTTGCCAAGTCGAATGTTGTTTGATTGTTGAAAGTTATTTTCCTATTTCTGGTGGAATCATGGAGAAAATGTTTTGTTAAATCTTGTTTACTAACGGGAATGTACTTTCATTAATTTGCTGGCATGCTTTCCATGGTGCTGAAACAGTTTCAGCTCTAGGAGAGTGAGCTCTGGTTCACACCAGTGCGGTTTTGAAATCGTGATACTTCAGCGAGACTTCAAAGCAGTGCGATTTCATGTGTAGCTTGCTGATATCTGTGTGACTTAATTTAACAGATGTCAATGCAAGTTGCACTAAAATCGCACAGAAATAGTGCAGGAACCTTTTTCAAAGTGGCTGCAACTTGAGTCGCATTAATTTGAACTGTTCCATTGCCATGCATGGAGTGTGACTTTTCATGCGCCTTTGAACTGTCAAGGGCTTAATGTCATTTACTGTCATGTGCCTCTGAAGATGTCCCATCAGACGAAACATGTAAGGGTAAGAGCCTGTAGCGGGAGGTACTCAGATGCCAAACAGCGGCTTTTACTGCTTTTTCTGTATTAATGCAGTTTGCAGCTGGCTGCTTTCTCTCACCTGGAGGTCGTCCATCATCGTCCATCCTGGATCTGTGCTGGCAGAGAAATGCAAGCAGGCCGTGTGTATCATCCATTCTGGGTCTGTGCTGCTTTCTCTTACCTGGAGCTCATCATCAATTATGGGTCTGTGCTGAAAGAGGAGTGCAAGCAGACTGTGCATCTAATCATGCTGATTTGAGCTGTGTTACAGCTATATTTTCTGGGCGTTTGTATGTCATGGTGAACTCATCTTTGGCCATGATGTATTGAGCGTTTTATGACCATTTATAATGATGGTCCATCTGATCTGGAAAAAGGCACTTTTAACTGTGTCACAAGGTGGTGGAATCCCCTCTATCATTGGTGGATTAATACTACACTAGCTGATGAATGGTGATTTCTATTCACACTTTGTGGATTGGATTCTCTCCTGGTTGAAGGATTTCTAAAGAAGAACTGTAGATTATCTTTCCTTCTGAATGTTTTTTTTTTTTATGGACATTTTATTATTTTGTTCATTCACAACTTTATAAATTCTTTTTATGAAATTGTGATTTTGAATGTAAGTCTCATGTTGGTAATTGAATCATTATTAGCTCTGCTTTTTGTCTGCACTGTTTCATAGTTAATTTATTTCTTTAAAGTGGAGGTTCACCCAAAATCTTAATTTTTAACATTGGATTGATGCTCATTTTGTCAAGGGGAATCGGGTGTTTTTTTTTAAATCGAAGCAGTACTTACCGTTTTAGAGAGAGATCTTCTCCACCACTTCCGGGTATGGGCTGCGGGCCAGGGTGTTCCTATTTGATTGACAGGCTTCCGACAGGCTTCCGACGGTCGCATACATCGCGTCACGATTTTCCGAAAGTAGCCGAACGTCGGTGCGCAAGCGCCGTATAGAGCCGCACCGACGTTTGGCTTCTTTCAGCTACTCGTGACGCGATGTATGCGACCGTCGGAAGCCTGTCGGAAGCCTGTCAATCAAATAGGAACGCCCAGTCCCGAAGGCCATACCCGGAAGCGACGAAGAAGATCTATCTCTAAAACAGTAAGTACTGCTTAGATTCCCCTTCACAAAATGAGCCTCGGTCTAATGTTAAAAATTGTTTTTCGGGTGAACTCCCGCTTTAAGCATATACAAGGCTAATATATAGCGAATACAAAAGGATCAGGAAAACGAAATGTACTTATTATATATTTTTATATGCATTGTAAGTGTATCCTTTTAATTATATAGAGGGGTTTTATTACAGAATACAACATCAGTCTTTAATCCACTGGAACCTAACATATTCAAGTGTATTAATCCTCATAAACCGTGTTCTAAAGCAACTATGAAGTGAATATACCTACCTAATGTAGCCCTGTCATTACATCACAGATATCTCTAGGTGCATGCATGTCATTTCTTTTTAAAGTGTATGCAAACCCTAATGCCGCATACACACCATCATTTTATGTGATGAAAAAAAAACTACATTTTCTGTGAAGTAAAAAATGACGTTTTTGAAACTTCAATTTTCAAGACGAAGTTGCCTACACACCATCGTTTTTCTCACAATGTTCTAGCAAAGCGAGGTTACGTTCACCACGTTTTTCCATTGAAGCTCGCTTCATAAGTAGCTTCTGGGCATGCGCGGGTGAAAAAACGTCGTTTTAAACGACGTTTTTTGCTACACACGGTCAATTTCTGTGAAGTAAAAAATTACGTTTTGAAAAACGACACATAAAATTGAAGCATGTTTCAATTTTTTTTGGTCGTTTTTCAGAAGACAAACAACGTTTTCTCCCACACACGGTCAATTAAATTGACGTTTTTAAAAACGTCGTTTTTTTTCATCACATAAAGTGATGGTGTGTACGCGGCATAACAATTAACTTTCCTTATGCATTCCATTTTTGCCTGGTAAATATACAATTTAAAACATTTTGTTCTGTTTATTTCTGTTTTTGAAACTACAGGAAAGAAAGTCAGAAAAAAGAAAACTAGCCACCACATATAAGGACTGGTAAGACTTAATATATCATTTTTTTGTTCTTGCATTTAGATAATCTTCTTAAGTATCTCTGGTGACCAGAATGCCCTTGTGCTTTGAAATGTAGAACTTCCTGAATTTGATGGGTAAATGCTGCCCCCACTGCTTCCACCAAGGCAACTCAGTAACAGGCCAATAGTGATGCTTAGGGGAAGGTAATATACAGGGTTTAGGGGTTCAACCCACCAAACCCAGAAAGTCTCAAGCTATCACAGCACCAGGCATTGTGGGCTCTGGATGCACCTGAAGTACTGGCTCTGTGATGACAGTGCTGCATTAAATATGTGTTTTTCATTAATGCATTAATGGCAAAATACTCTCCTGTTTTAAAGAAAATTTACTCCATACCACTAGGAAAACCATAGTCATATTTTTCTTAATATGCCACTTTCTGCAAACTTTGTGCCTCAGGTGGAGCCCTGGGCAGGAAGGGGGAGGGAGTGCAGGGGAAGTGGCATATCTTGAAGAATAATTGGAGCATTAGTCTTAACTACTGCTGTCTGTGCCTTCATGTTACTTCAGAGGGTGGGTATTACAAGTGGTAAGCACTCACTAGTGCACTCACTACCACTGTGGGCTCCTACCTGTCATTTCAAGAAATAGGTGGTACAAACAGGGTTAGTATGCAGCTGTAATGTCAGAGTATATGGAGCAAAAGTAGAGTCAGCCAATCAGTTGGCAACTGACAGTTTCTTATTGCAGATTCAATCAATACAATCGATACAGTTCCGCACACACGGCTCATGTGTAAGGTAAGGTCTACAGGATTGGATATATCAGTTTGTAAATGGATAGAAAACTGGCTGAAAGACATAATTCAGAGAGTCGTGGTTAATGATTCTTACTCTGAATGGTCCAATGTTATCAGTGGTGTATCCCAAGGTTCAGTGCTGGGACCCTTACTTTTCAATATATTTATAAATGATATTGGGTCTGAGATCAAAAGTAACATTTCTGTCTTTGCAGATGACACCAAGCTATGCAGTGGAATAACGTCCTTGCAGGATGTCGCCAATTTACAAGCCGAACTCAATGCTCTGTCTAATTGGGCGACTGAGTGGCAGATGAGGTTTAATGTTGATAAATGTAAAGTTATGCACTTAGGGAATAAGAATATGCATGCATCATACATGCTAGGGGGAGTACAACTGGGGGGATCTGTAGTGGAGAAGGATCTGGGGGTCTTGATAGATCATAAGCTCAATAATAACATGCAATGCCAAGCTGCGGTTTCCAAAGCGAGCAAAGTCCTTTCTTGTATTAAGAGAGGTATGGACTCCAGAGACAGAGATATAATTTTGCCCCTGTACAAATCATTAGTATGACCTCGTCTGGAATATGCAGTTCAGTTTTGGGCACCAGTTCTCAAAAAGGATATTGGAGAACTGGATAAAGTGCAGAGAAGGGCAACCAAACTGATAAGAGGCATGGAGGAGCTCAGCTATGAGGAAAGATTAGAAGAACTAAATCTATTCACTCTTGAGAAGAGGAGAATTAGGGGGGGATATGATCAACATGTACAAATATATAAGAG